>NW_007728905.1:203907-227772 GCF_000696425.1 Galeopterus variegatus
TTTTTTTCCTTTTTGTCTTTTTTCGTGACCGGCAACAGATCGCAACCCTCAGTGTCACGCCCGCACCTCGCTCAGCCAGCGAGTGGCCGGTCTGTATGTGGGATCTGAACCCTCGGCGGGAGCGCCGCCACACACCCAAGCGGCACACTGTAGCAGTGCGCCGCCGGGCCGCCCCTGTGCCGCCCCTGTGCCGTGCCTTTCTGAAAACAGAGCTGGCAGTCAGCAAATATATGCATTTCTGTCCATGTTTTGGCAATTTAAAGAGTTGCTTTCATGAAACACTGGTGAGGCCATTTTCCTAGACTTGGCCTGATATTGAAAGGAGAGAGAAAAAAGGCAGCCTGAAATAGGCTGGCTTGTCAGAGCCCAGGGGACACACAGCTTTCAGGAGCCACCCTGTAGAGGCTGGCGCTGTGGGTGTGTGGGACACCGCATTCTCCTTGGAGCCTCGTGTCCAGCTCCCACAAGCCACAGTGGCTGCTTCACCCAATTCGGCCGACATGTGCATCGAGCCAAGAAAAATGAGCAGAGAAACGGAGGCAGCTTGGGGAAATATCGGGAAGGGTGGCCTGATCACATTCAGAAACAGGGAAGAAAAGGCTCACGTAGTTTATTTCAGTGTCCTGGCCGTGGACAAGAAAGTCACTGCTCCCTATCCTGCCTGCTCAGCCCTCCCTCTTTGTCCTTGAGACAGCGGCTGGCGTGGCAGCCATCGGGCCTGCCCTGGGAGGCACCTATGTGGACCCAGCGCCCATCGCCAGTCACATCATCAGTGCAGATGCCATAGAAGGTAACAGTTCGGCTCGGTGGCTCCTTCCTGTGAAGGGACACATTTTACCTGCAAATTCACGCCCCTCCTGGAGGTGTGGCGCCCCCTCTAATGCTGGGTTTGAGGAATCCATTGGCAGGGATTAGCGTAGCCATGGGCTCAGAAGACAGTGTCCGTGAACCTTCTGAGTGTCTCTTGCAAAGGGACACCACTGTCGAACAAAAAGGAAGGTTAAGAGTAATAGGCTATACTGGGGCTAGCCTGTTGCTTGGTTGGTGAGAGTGCGGTGTTATAACACCAAGGTCAAGGACTCGGATCTCTGAAACAGCCAGCTGCCAAAAATAGTAATAATAATAATAATAATATGCCTATAAGCTCTCCAGCCCAAAGGGTACTTTTATTTTGAGCCTTTTTGTTCACAAGCCATAGTTTTTCATTTAACCAACAGCGAGCGACAGCCATTGATGGGGCAGACACCACGTTTACCTCCTGGCCTGAGTCTGGCGGGCGCGTGTGGCCCGGGGAAGGGCCCAGCCCCACCTGGGGTGGGAGGAAGGCGCCCCAATAGCCACTACACAGCATTCAGATTTTGCCAAGCCCCCATGCAGCCACTTGTGTGACACAAGTCAAGGCCCATCTAGTACCTATGATTTTTTTCCCTTTTCAGTTTTCTTTTCTTTTTTTTCTTTTATTTTTGTTTGTTTGTTTTTTGCTTTTCAATTTTCTTAACAGGGTTTTTTTTTTAAGTATGAAGATATGAAAATATACTGGTTATAACAAGAGAAATGTTTATATCCTTTTTTGTAACTTAATATTACCTCACTGATTTTTCCTTCTTAGTACGTAATATTAATGATTATTTTAGCAGTTGTACAATTTTAATTTTTAATTGCGTTTTTTATTTTTAGTTAAATTTTTAATTCGTATTTTAAATTTTTTATTTCTGGGCCGGCCTGTGGCTCACTCGGTAGAGTGCGGTGCTGATAACACCAAGGCCACGGGTTCGGATCCTATATAGGGATGGCCGGTTTGCTCACTGGCTGAGCGTGGTGCTGACAACACCAAGCCAAGGGTTGAGATCCCCTTACCGGTCATCTTTAAAAAAAAAAAAAAAAAAAATTTTTATTTCTGATTTTTAATTTTTTTTTTTTTTGGCAGCTGGCCAGTACAGGGATCCAAACCCTTGACCTTGGTATTATAACACTGTGCCTTAACCAGCTGAGCTAACTGGCCAGCCCAATTTTTAATTATTTTAACTATGTGTTGCAAAAATATATAACATCGGCCCTCGTAAGCATTTTACGTGTCCAGTTCAGCAATGTTAATTAAAGTCACGTTGCTGTGGCTGTGCAGTTTTATGCCCATTTAACTGGACTTCTTTCTTTGTGTCGGGCATTGGGGTAAAAACTCCCACTTCTTTTTTTTTTTTTTTTAAAGATGACCGGTAAGGGGATCTTAACCCTTGACTTGGTGTTGTCAGCACCACGCTCAGCCAGTGAGCAAACTGGCCATCCCTATGTGGGATCCGAACCTGTGGCCTTGGTGTTATCAGCACCGCACTCTCCCGAGCGAGCCACGGGCCGGCCCAAAACTCCCACTTCTGCCTGGATCTGAGTATTAACACACGTGCTGCTCCTGAAAGTCACAGGCCCCTCAGCAGAAAGCAGCTCATCCACTGGCCAATAGACACAGACAGGCATGGGTGACGCCTTCCCCACCCGAGAAGGTCGTAGCCCCTCCAGGAAGCGGCCTGATGTCGCCAAGTGATGGGTGGGGGGGCTGCAGGAGCCGCTGAGTGACACAGCCCGGGGACAGCCCTGACAGCTTATAGCCCGGCCATGCTGGCACTGAATGACCTGCTGAAGCAGCAGCTGAGCCTGACGCAGCAGTTCCTCGAGGCCAGTCGCCATCTGCACATCTCCCTCCTGCAGTCCCTGGACAGCGACTCATTCCATTACCACACCCTGGAGGAAGCCAAAGAGGTGGGACATCATGGAGCTGCATCTTCCCAGGGGGCAGGGCGGTCGGGGTGGCCAGGGCACCCGAGATGCCAGCCAGCAGGTGGTGCCCTAGGGGGCCTGGGCCTTTGGGCTCTGGATATGGTGGGGCTGTTACCTTCTGTCCTCATAGAGGGAGCCTCATTTTCTCCTGGTGCTATGACAGCAGCCGCATGAGATGGAGGGTACTGAGCGCCTGGGCCAGGCAGCCAGCCCTGCATGGGCACTGCATGACCTTGGACCAAAGGGGACCTGCTGTCTGTGGCACTGTTTTCTCCTCTGGGAGGGGTCCTGTCCCCTTCACCAGAGTACCCCTGGGGGGGAGCTAGAGGAGGCATCAGGTCCTGGCCGTTCTCCTCAGTCCTCGGGCTGAAGCTCAGGGAATATCACCCTCACCCCCATTTTTCTCTCCAAAAATTTAATTTTCGTCTGATTACCCAAAAATATGTGCCTTTTTTTTTTTTTGGCAGCTGGCCAGTAAGGGGATCTGAATATGTGCTACTTTTAAAAATCTTGTCACAGAGATGTGTAATTTATAGCCCTCCACAATTTCAGAGATGACTATTACTGACATATATTCTTGTGCAAAGTATGAACAGTATATATAAATATGCCTTTATAGAAATGGCATCATGCTACATGCACTGTCCTTTGGGTGATTTTTAAATATTTCAATATTTATTTTTTAAAAGTGACTTTAAAAACATACAGTCACAATGCCATTAAATTCCATTATAATACTAAAACCAGATTTACTTAATGTCATGGAATAGCAAGTGTTCAGATTTCTGCTTGTCTCATTGAAGTTGGACATTTTGTTGCCTTTTTTTGATCAGGATCCACAGTCCATACATTGAGTCCATACATCTAGATTGTTTGATGTGTCTTTTTAGCCTTTTAATCTAGAGCAGCAACTGGTTCTCAACCCTGAGCAGTGTCAGAATGCCCTGGAATGGGTGCTGGGCCCGCCGAAGTTGGGTCAGCAGGTGGGTGGGCCTGGGAGCAGGCAGTAATGCTGCCACTGGGGACCCACTTTGAGAACTGCTTTATAGCTGCTCCCCTTCCCCAAATCTCTCACTTTGATTTCTTTACAGTTTATCTGTTGAAGAAAACAGGTTGTTTGACCATTTCCTACATTCTAGACTTTGCTGATTTCACCCCTTTGGGGTCCTTTAACTCATTCTTCTGTCAGATATACATCACCTGATCACATGCAGGCTAAAGCGATCTGACGTCACCTGCCTATAGCCCACCATGGCTCCCTGTGGCCTGCTCCAGGCCCTCGTCCCAAGTGTGGCACCCAGGTCCTTCTCCCCGACCCCCCGTGTGGCCTGAGGGCACCCAAGGTTGCTCTCCCTTTTCTGACTCAGTCAGGGCTCACCCCTTGCAGGGGTGCCCTCAGCCTGCCTGGGTCTTTCTCTCCCCTTGTCTCCATGGCACCAGGCATTCCTGTGTGCCAGCACTTGTCACATGGCATCCCGTCATTTTACTGTTCTGCCAGCCTGACTGGAGCCTGCTGAGCACAGGCACTGTCACTATGTTCCTTCCCCAGTACCCAGTAACTTCTCAGTCCACACTGAGGTGGCAGTGTGTTCTCTGCTCTCTAGTACATTAGGCGCCACAGGCCTGCTCCGCTGACCATGGAGGATGCCCTGGAAGAGGTGAAAAAGGAGCTGTGAGCACGAGGAGGTGAGGCTCGACTTGGGGTACTTCTCAGTCCACACTGAGGTGGCAGTGTGTTCTCTGCTCTCTAGTACATTAGGCGCCACAAGCCTGCCCCGCTGACCATGGAGGATGCCCTTGAAGAGGTGAAAAAGGAGCTGTGAGCACGAGGAGGTGAGGCTCGACTTGGGGTATGACCTAACAAGCTGTCCTGTATGCTCGGTCACCACACACGTGCTTCCAGGTGACCACTCCTAGTGGGGGCAGGTGGTGCTGGGATAAGGGCCTAGCATTCACCTGAGTTGAATTCCAGCTCAGTAACTGAACTAAGTAATTTAACCCTCCCAGCCTGTCTTCTCAGTAGGTAGTCATGAGGAGACTGTGTGCCTGGCATCCTTGATGACGCACCAGGGCCAGTGGAAATGGAGTCCTGGATGGAGCTGTCACCGCTCAGGGCAGGATGGGGGCTACCAGCCTCTGCAGAGCAGCTCCACCCACCCATGTGTTGGCTTGCCAGCCAGCCTGAGGGAGATGTGGCAGATGGCAGGAGCCCCGGAGACACAGGACCAAGTCACATGCTGGAGACTCCGACCCCAGGCTCCACAGTTTAGTGAGTCTGCACCAAGAAGGTGCCCCCACTCTGCAGCCCGAGCACACTTCTGACCAAAATACATAGAGAAAAGGTCTTTAAAAAAAGTCTTTATTTGAAGGCAAAACAGTAAAACCCACAAGAAATCATTAACAGCATGTGTGTACATTTTCTCCTGAATCAGATACTTTTGAACAATTCACAGCTACAGGAAATCTAGAAGAAAATTGAGTATTTTATCACATCAGGTTGAAAAGTTGGAGAGGACTTTGCATCTTAGTGAAAAGGATTTTTCAAAAATGTTTCTATACAAATAAACGGCACTGCACCAAGTTGCCCGAGGACACCACGTGTGGTCGATCCCAGCAGGTCACCCAGAAGCTTCCAGCCTGGCAGAGGTGGCTCCCCCCTGGGCTGGGCTGGGGTATGCAGATGAAGGAGAGAGCAAGAGGCCTAGCTGGGTGGTCGTGCTCTACACTCTGGGTCTGAACGGGCTTTCACACACAAGTGCTGGTGTGGGGCTGCTTCTAAGTGAAAAACGCAAGCAGGGCATGAAGTATGAGATTCTCAGCGCCATTCCTTGCCCTGAAGATGCCTTGGACCTGTTTCCTTAGAACTTTTCATTTCTCCAGATAATAGCAAATGGCTAACATTTGAGAAAAAAAAAATATCAACTTACACAACTAAAGCAACTGAACTAAGGGCCAGTATATCTTAGAGAAATCAGGCTTCAAATGATCTCACTGGGGATCACCTTAGAGTAAAATTCTTTTCTCTAAAACTAAACCAATTGGAGTAAAAATGAAAACCCTGCTTAACTTTGCAAATCACAAAGATTTTGTGTTTCCATTTTCAATCATGAGCAGTCCTGGAGCCTGGCCTTGGCTGTGTCACTGCACAGCGAGGGGTAGTGGGTCAGAGCTGGCCCGACCTGTCCGGCTGCTCGCGCAGGGCCGCTCCTCCGCATGCTCCCGCGGTCTGAGAGGAAACTCAGATCTGACTTAGGGCAGACGCGCACCAGCCACTCCTGTAGGTAGGAAGCATTCTTATTCGGGGAGTGGAGGGTCTTGTGGTTCTTGCTTTGCTGTAAAGGAAAACGAGCTCACAGCCGTGGTGGCCGTGGCACCTCCGGAGCCCGAGCCCCGTCCAGGCCGTCGCGCGCGACGCTCCTCACTAGGCATGCGTTAGTCTTCCTTCTCTTCCTGTCGCACCCCAATCGTGGAGACTGCGTGAGAACCGAGTTGTCACTACGATCTTCCACTGCCAGTAAGCCAAGGAAGGTCCCAACAGCTGGCACTGCCAGCTGCTGGCGTGGCTCCCAGCCCGCAGCTCCTACTTACACTCGTCCCTGGCCTTCATGCGGGCGATGAAGGAGTAGCTCTTATTCCTGCGGTAGTTCTCATAGGGGTCGTCCAGGGCCACGCCCACGCCCTTGTACTGGTCCCACTTATCCCGGACATCTCCCCCCTTGATGGGGTCCTGGATTCCCTGCTCTTTCACACCAAGGCCACCAGAGCCGCTCCAGCCTTCAGAAAGAGTGGCATGGTTATAACCCACAGGCGAGGCCAGAACTTTCTCTGACTCCATCAGTCCCCAGATGGAGACAGGGAAAGAAAGGCTGTCATCTCCTAACTCCCAGAGCGCCCTCCAGGGAAGCTTACCCATCTTCACCAGCATCTGATGTCCCTTGTTCTCTTCTCCGAGCCTTGAGTCAGGTATGGGAAGTGCTGAATTAGAACCCAGACCAGCCGAGGAACTAAAATTAAGACAGGTTACATCTTTTAAAAATATAATCAAGACATTTATTGGAATGAAAATTATTAGAGTAGTACAGCATGAAGCTCGTGTCACCGGCTACCACTGTGAAGTGGACACACGCGTTTCGTGTCTCTATCGTCGTTCTTTATCCTCTTCATCAGCCAGATAAGGGGTCCCCTCAGATGACGACCCCTGCCCCACACTTAGCATCAAGGGCAGGTCACACCGAACCCCTAAAAGTGGTTAGAAATCACACAGCCCAACTACCACCGCAGGCTTCACAAAGTGACTACTACAAAAGGGCAACCACAGTGTGGGACGAGGGGGTGCCACTGTCACTGAGCTGGTGCTTGTGGTCTCTGAGGCGCTGCCTTAGTCTTCTAATGACAAATGTTTACAATTCACAGCGAAGCATCAGAGGATTCCAGCGCTAGCAGCGGTCACAGTTAAGACAGAAATCTTACGGCGGGGTGGGGCTCCTGGACCGCGATCGACGTCTCCTTCCTGGGGAGTACGACTTGGACCGGGACCTGGACCGGGACCGAGAGCGGCTTCTCGAGGAGCGTGATCTGCTCTGGCTCCTGCAGGCAAGAACATCTGTGGCTCAGCGCAGCCCAGCTGTCACAGGAGCTGTGGGCAGCAGCCATGGACACAGGCATCCCACGCACAAGGCTGGCACTCTGCCTACCTGGACCTGGAGCGAGAGTAGGAACGGGAGCAGGAGCGCGACATTGACCTTGAGTATGAGCCCGACGACTTGGAGGATCTCGAGTTGGAGCGGGAGGAAGAGCGCCCTCGACTCTTGGATCTGCTCCGAGACCTCGAGGGTCCACTGCAGGGAGAGGCCTGATGAGTGGGAGCCCCAAAGCAGCTCCTGTGCTTCTACCAGCCATGCCCGGCCCGTGCAGCCACAGCAAAGGTGCTGGGTTCCTGAACAGTGTGGCTGAACACAGGCGACCACAGCTGCTCTCCCGCCGCTGTGTTAACTTGGGCCTCATGGGAGATAGCTCCCGGCAGCTCTGCCCGCAGCAGCATCACACACACACACACACACACACACACACACAGCAGACACCCGGCCTCTCACCTGTTCCTCTTTTCCTGGCCTTTCCTCCGCCGGGCCCGCATTTTTGCTCTGAAGAACTCGTAGAGGCCATTCTGCTCCCAGCCTTCGCTGTAAGACACGTGTTCCCCATGTGACTGTGTACAAGCAGCCTCCCACGGGAAACTTGTGAACACGTCAGCAGGATCAACCCCCTACCCCCAGATGGGCCAGGAAGCCCCAGCTGAGCCATCCTGGCCTGGCACCTCCTGGCTCTCACATGGTCGCTGCGCTGAGGACAGATTTAGGGGACTGTGGGTGTCATACTGGAGATGAGGAGTTCTGACTCAAGTGGACAGGCCTGCGACCCAGCATGGGGCAAGAGGTGACCACCACTGGGGCATGGTATGCTGACAGGGACCAGGGACAGCAGCTGCTTTTGAGAGATGCCACGTCTGAGATAACTTGTTCTAACACATCTTGATTAAAGAAGCCCTTCACGAGGGCCACTGTATGTGTGCCTGTGCAATACATGCTAACTCAGCATGGGGTTTTCCTCCTTAGAGACCGCTGCGTTTCCTCACCTGGGCAGAAAGCACGGCTTTTAGCAGGCTTTCTCTCAAAAGGAGCAAAGTCAGGGGGAGACAGGCCAAGAGAGGGAATGGAGGCCTCCCCTGGCCTGTCGCCCTGCCCCGTACCTGTTCCTGGGCCTGTCGTGGGAGGGCGGGCTGTAAAAGGCCTCCACGGCCGCCAGCAGTCTCTCGCTGGGCGGCATGGGGGGTGGGAGGCGGATGTCTTTAGGGTCCAAAGGCTTGTACTCGTGATCTTCCAGCTGCAGTGGAGAACAAAGCCATCACTGTGCCCTAGCGGAGACCCCCTCAGGCCCACCCAGGGTACAGTGGGGGTGGCACAGGACCTCATTTGGTCTATGGGTTGCCCTGGGCATCAGTTCCTCATCCTTCCCTTGTTGGAAATGACACCCTCTCATAGGGCGTCAGCAACACCAGTCACTCCTAAGTGGGATGGCTGACAGCTTAGAGGCTGATGAAAACTATAGGATTCTCCTTCCCACACATCACACACAAGAGCCATTGTCTCCAAGCTAAGGTGACACAAAGATCCCTCCATTTATCCACAGACACCTGGTGGATCCCACAGCCTCTGTCTGCAGACCGCTGCCCTTTGCCCCTGAATCCTATCCCAGGCTCCCCATTGGAGCAACCTCAGCCTCTGACCCGGAACCTCTCTGTGGCCCTGTTTAGGGACCCCTGGCTGCCTGGCTCCCGCCCTGCAGCTCTCCATGCTGCCCTGCCCTGGCCCTCCCTGGCTTCCAGGCTGACAATCCCATAGATGGCAGGAAGTGGCAGTGGCCAGCAGGGCCCTGGGTGCTCCCAGCCCCAGCTCCTCCATCACCTCCTCTCTTCCATCCTATGCTCAGGCTGCCCTACAGCGCTGCAGCTGCTCCAGCCCTGCCCTGCGTGAGCTGGGCCCCTCCATATGCTCTGCAGGCCCAGCTCACAGGCGGCCTCTCTTCTGAGAAACCTCTCCACTGTCAGCCCTGGGACAGGGCGGCTTCCGAGGGGGAGGGGAGGAAGGAGTGAGCAGAGTGGACACAGGCCTCACACCCTCCTGGCAGGAGCACTGGGCGATGCTGGTTCCGTCTCACTCTGATGGCTCAGGGTCACTTTGGGAGGGCCCTGGGGAGCAGCGTTTTGAGCCTCCTGGGGAGCAGGTTCCATATTTTGACTTGTCCCATGGAGAACACAGGTGGCTGCACGCAAGCATGGCCACGTTACCTTCACGAGGGGGGCCATCAGTCCAGCAGGGAGATCAAAGTAGGGCACGTTGGGGACCAGGCTGGGGTCATCGTGGTTGATGTGGGGAGGGCCTTGTCGCCGCATGTGGGGGGGCTGCCCATTGAAGCCGTGCGGGGGAGGGCCGAAGTCGGGGTGCTGAGGCCCAGCCCAGGGTGGGTGCTCGTTGATCCCAGGATGGGGCATGCGGTGGCCAGGGTGGTGGTGAGGGGGTCCCATCTCTGCAAAACAGAAACTTGTCTCAGGCCTACTGGGCCATCAAGAGCTGGACAGTGCCAACCACACATCAGGATCTCCAAGGTGACAAGTGCCCGTGGGAGGGGCTCAGCGAGGGGCAAGGAGGCCAACACCCCTGGGCAGCTGTGCCTGGCACCTTCTCTCCCAGCTCCTTGAGACAAGGCAGCGATGCAAGGAGAAGCCAGGGCCCAGAGGGGCCTGTCCTGCACCCACCCCCAGGCCAGCAGCCACGGGCACATCTGGGGGAACTCGCAGGGGAGAGAAAGCAGCACAAGGAACCACAACCTTAAAACAGCAACGTCATGGGCTGGATCGTGTCCCCTAAATTCACATGTCACAGTCCCAACCCCCAGTACCTTGGGATGTGACTAGAGATGGGGCCTTTAAAGAGAGAATTAAGGTAAAATGAGGCCATTAGTGTGGGCCCTCATCCAGTCCGACTGTGTCCTTATGAGAAGGGATGAGGACAGACATGCTCAGAGGAAAGACCCTGTGAGGACACAGCAAGGGGCATCACCTGCAAGCTCAGGACAGAGGCCTCGGAGGGAGCCGACCCTGCGGCACCTTGACCTCAGGCTCCCAGCCTCAGATCCCCGAGATGAGTTTCTGTGGTATAAGCCACCTGTCTATGGTACTGTTACTACGGCCTGAGCAAACCAACGACAGCCACAAACAGGCTAAGTGCTCTCAGAGCCAAACTCACAGTCAAGCACCGACTGAGAAAGTGTAGAGAAAAGCACTGGTACAGTCAGATGCCACGTGGGAACCCGAGAGCTGCTTCCTCTCAGAGCCTCAGTTTCCTCACCTGCAGGACAGGCAGACCGTGCCCCGTTCTCGGCACGTGGGGGAAGAGCGGACAGGCTTCGCACCTCCACAGCCAGCCTGGCTCAAATGAGGGTGGCGAAAGGACTAGATCAGAGGCCCTAGGTCCCAGGGAAGTGAAGCTGTGGGCCCATCCTCGTCTCCCCCACCAGCCTGAGGACTGGGCTGGGCTTCTCAGACGTCTCACAACCTTCTGCCTGTCACTTTGACTTGGACTCACCAGGTCACACCGAGCCTGCCCAGTAGGCCAGGCAGCACAGGAGGTTATGAGGAATGGGCAGGGACCCTCCTGCGGGCGACCCCACACTCACCAGCGGGGAAGTCGCCCTGGGGGTAGTCGAAGCGGTGGGGATAGGGCGGCCGCTCGAAGGGGTGCCGTGGGGGGAAGTCGTCCTGCAGGAAGCGGGGTGGGAAGCGGTTGAAGTTGTGGGGGTGTGGCGGCTGGCTGAACTGAGGGTGCTGCTGGTGGGGTGGGAAAGGCCCACGGAAGGGTGGTGGCCGCTGCATGCGGAAGGGCGGCTCACGCTGGCCCCCGCCCCAGGGTGGCTGCTCGTGCTGGCTGTTCCAGGGGCCTTCAAACTGGCTGTTCCAGGAGGGGTCGGGCTGGCTGCTCCAGGGTGCATCACGCTGGCCGTTCCAGCCAGGGTCCCCGCGCTGCTCGCCCCATACTCCCTCGTGGCTGTTGTTCCAGGGCGGGCAGTGGGGTGGCCCACCCTGGTGGTGCGGGTAGGGGGGCTGCTCGGGAGGCTGCAAGGCAAAGTGCAGGCATGAGCCCCCAAGGCAGGCCCTGGCGCCAGCGCTCAGCAGGCCGGCAGCACCGCTCTGCTGTGGTGGGTGCTGCCCTGGGGGCATCGAGGCACCTCGTTTACTGACTGTGGTGCCTGCCTGCACCGCAGGTCCTCATGGTGGTGGAAAATGACCAAACCCACAGCGCTGCACCTGCCTGTCAGTCCCAGGGCTGCTTCTGGTCCTGGGCCCACTGTGCTCACATGCAGGCCAGGCAGGCCCAAACAACCCTCCCTATGCCCGACAACACTAACTCCCTTGCAGTGGCACATTCTGTCCCACCCGAGTGCCCCAATGAGGTGGGAAACTCACTCTGATGACACCCCTTCCCTGTCTCACATCCCCTCTCCCCCAGGGCTGTCTCCTGGGGTCACCTCCCAGATAAACCACTTGCCCTCACATCCTTTTCTCAGGGGTTGCTTCTGGGGGGCCCCAAACCAAGACAAGATCTTTCTGTTGATTGGAAACAATGGGCTCCATATTGCACCCAGCTGCTGCTTTGACAATGTAAAGACAGGATTGCAAACTCCAACTCAGGGGCCGGGGGCGGGGGTTGATGGGTGGAGGGGATGTGCACAGATGAGGCCCACGTGAGGGCCACCTCCAAGGCCACGGCTGCTTGACTCTGCTGACCACTACCATGGAGAGGTTGGCCCAGGCCACCACGCCCTCAAGTCTTTTAAGAGAAGCCAGAAAGCCACATTTCTAAATCTCAGGAACTACTTCTAAATGTGTAAGATGCCACATTGGCAAGCCAAGCCCACTGCCAGGCCACTGTTCCCAACTGTGGACACACTGCCAGTAGAGGGTGAGCCCTCAGTGATGGGGCCCCATCATTGTGACCCTGACTCTCAGTCCAAAAAAGAACACTGAGCCTGGAGACACTAAGACGTTTGGTTTCCACATCTACAGAATGGTGACGAGAGCTGCTCCATCATCAGAGGGACTCACAAAACGCCCACCCCAGATGGCGCGCAGCTGTCTTAAGGGGATGTCCAATCTTTAGTCAAGTCAAATCTCTTTTCCCAAAGCTTGGGGTGGAGTGGGGGGCACAAGGCTACGACCCCAATTCTCCCTGCCATCCTTACACCTCTCCGCATAGACACAGTCACACAGGAAGGCCATGCCCTGCAAAGACAACCGAACCACACCAGCCATACCTTGTCATGGGGAAAGGTCTGGGGATGTGTCTAAATGCTCCATCTCACTGGACTAAACAAGCTGTAGGGCGTCTCCCAGACACGCTATGTCAGGTTAGGTGACCCCTGCCCCAGCCTAGGGGTTCCAACCCCAAGGAACCTGGAGAGTGTGACCAGCATCTTGGCCCGAGAAAACGCTGCATCTGCAGCCATCTGGGTGTGAGCCGGACATTTTTGACCTTCCCTTTTCTTACAAAAGCACCTTTTTCTTTCCAGGTGACAAAATATCAACACTCAGCTAGGCAAACCAGTGAAGAAAGGAAAGAAAACAGAATCACCTTACTGTTTTAACAGTATTAAAATTCCCAGCAACCACAGGAAAATGGGGATCTGTACCACCAAGAGGCCCAAATAATGAACGTGCTGGGAAGGGACATAAAGACCTGACTCTCTCACTCCACCTGCCTCCAAGCCACAGGAAGATGGGGCTATCTGTCACTCACCCAGCACAGGCTCCGTGGCAGAATCCTACTCAAGCTTCCCCAGCAAGTCACTAGGAGCCCAGCCACTGGTGTGGGGGAGGCCATCCACCTGCCTGCCATCCCATTGGCCCAAGTATGTCCCACCTGCCCCCACCACAACTTTTAAGAAATACCTGCTGTTGGCCCCAAGGAGCAACAGGGTGGGGCTGGTCAAACCAAGGGGGCTTGTTAGGCGGGATCTGGTCATGGGGCCCGGGACCCCGGGGGCCGGCAGCTGCAGGATCCTGGACCCCTCCTGCAGCGTCGTACTCTGAAGAACCGGGCATTTGGATAGGAGGCTTGTTGTCATCTAAATCCAGGCAAGAAGCAGTTAGAGAAGGACCCTGTTTGCAGAAGGCATGGCCTGAAACAATCTTTGACACCCACCAGAGCCAACCCAGGTTGGGGCTTTTATTTCCAAATAAATCCTTGCTTCATGACCCCACTCAAAACTGTGATCACTGCCCACCTCCAGGAAGGGGATAGGAAGAGGGGAGATTCTGACCTCACCCACGACACACACCTCCCTTCTCTGAAAGCTTCACAACAAACACGCTGTCTCGATTCAGTATACTAAAGAAATCTTTGCAATGCTGCTTTTCATACACTTTTTCTGTATCTAATTAAAAGGTCATTTGCTTCCACTTAATGTTATTTTGTAGGTTTTCCATTGTTAAAGCATCCTCATGTTCCTGGGACAAATCCTATTTGATCATGATGCACTGTTAAAATACGTCGCTAGATTTCATTTGTTGAGATTTCACCCAGTATTTGTTTTCAGTTCACAAGTGACACTAGATTATGTTTCCTTGCACAGTGCTTCCTCAAGTGTGCTGTAAAAGTCACCCTAGTCTTGTAAAATCACCTGGGTAACCTTCCTCTATTTCTCTTCCTGGGGCAGTGCACAGGAAAGGGACTGCTGGAGTCTCACGTGTAAAGTCACCTGGCCTAGTGCTTACAAACAGATTAAAACCTGGCCCTGGGGATGGGCCCAGAACTACGGAACGAGAGCTGTGTGTGGAGTGGATGGGGCTTTCTGCCCATGCAGCATGACCAGCCTCTTGGGGCTACCTGCGGAGGGTGGGGGCCGAGGGAGCCACGTACCAGGCTGGGTGGTGGGTGGGATGGCCGGGGCGGGAGCTGGGGCTGGGGGTGGAGCAGGAGGCGGTGGTGTGGCCTTGACCTCGGCTTCCATTTGCGGCATCTGGATCTGCTGCTGCTGTTGCTGCTGCTGCTGCTGCTGGGCCAGGCTGTTGACGAACTCCTCGTGCTGCGTTTTGAGGGTCTGGATCTGCTGCTGGAAGGCCAGCTGCACTGGCTGCACCACCGAGGAGTACTCGTTGATGAGGGTCGCCTAGCAGAGGGAAGAGAACCCGCCATTCAGGATGCAAGCCTTAGGGCTTGTTGCCTGGTTCCCCCATACACAGGGATAAACGCCTGGAAAGCAGCAAAGCCCAGGGGACCTGGAGCAGGCAGGCAGGCAGGTGGTTGTCACATAAAACAACCAACAAGGTCTTGACAAGAGAGTGTGGGATCTGGCCAAAGATTCGGTGATAAGGACATTGATTGCAGAACAGTTTATAATGCCATAATATCAGGAACAAGCAATGACAGCCATGCCTTGGGCTGCTGTTTGGCCATTAAAAACACATTGCTAGGGGCTGGCTGGCTGGCTCAGTTGGTTAGAGTGCAGCTTTGTAACACCAAGGTCGTGGGTTCAGGTTCCACTACTGACCAGCTGCCCAGAAAAAAGAAACAAAAACTCCCCCACATCACTGACCAACATTCTAGGACACGTTCACCAGTTCTGCCTCTTACTTGCTCCATGGCTTTGAGCAAGTCACAACCTTCCTGTGCCTCAACTGCCTCACCTGTAAAACGGGACAATAATAGGACACACCTCTGAGGGCTTCAGAAGAACGCAGTGAAAAGCCACATGGAAAGGGACCAGGGTGGTGGCAGCTCAGTAAATGTGAGCTGCTAGCAACAGATCAGCAAGAAAAAGGCAGTTAACCTAACTGAGGCGTGATGGGGTGATTTGGTGATGTTTATTTAAAGAAAGAACATTTAGAAAAAGTATGAAATGTGCTCTCCTTGTCTGCTTTTCTGAGCATGAAACCCTCTCCCCTGTGGGAAGGGTGGTGTTTAGGACCGTCACAGAGAACAGTCAACATGTAACTTCTGACATTCAAACCAGGACTCTGCAGAAACGTAACTGCCTCCTGGCCTGACTGAGGCAAGTGGTGTGAAATGTGTGTTTCTAGCAGCTGCGGAGGGACAGTGATGCCGGTGCTACTTTGAACTTGACCAAGGAGACCCATCCCTCCCCCGCTCCCTCCCTCCATGCCCTGGACTTGGCTGAGCCCCCTCTCACTTGAGCAGATGCCCCCTCCAAGAGCAGGCAGAAGACTGTGGGGACAGCTGTGACAGCCTAGACTGTGTCTGGGCATTTTCAGGCTCCAGATCAGGACAGGCCAAAGATACCCCACAGAGCAGTGACTCAATCAGGCAACCTGTTTACAAGTGTGCCAGGAAAAAGTCAGGCAGGGCACACCTGGGAGGGGGGCAAACCAGGCACCACCACTCACTACCATCTGAGAGGCACACCTGGGAGCCCAGGCTGGTAAATGTCACCAGAGGCTCTGCAATCACCACTGCCATCCCCACGGCAGGGGATGTGGACTCCCTGACATCTGGGGATGTGCTGGGGGGCTGATGCTGCCCTCACACTCAAACCCCTCCTGGGGCACCCACCCTGCTCCTGGGGCTGTGCCAGTGGGAGGGCAACACTCACCTGGTACTGGCCAAGCCCCAAGGCTGGACTCTGTAACTGCTGAATGATCGAGTCATCAAAGTAGCCATTCTTCTCCCAGAGCTGCAGGAGCTGGACATGGAGGAGGAGAGAGGCCATGTCAGAGGGAAAGAGTCAGGAGGCTCCCTGGCCGCCCTACACGCCACCGGCCCCAATGCCCCCAGTGGCCTCACATACCCGGGCGATCTTCTGCTGTTTGTCCTCCTCCACGGCCAAGAAGCTAGTGCAGTAGATGGGCACCACCACCTTCTGCAGGGCGGCCAGCAGCTCCCGGGCCTGCTTGCGCTGGCTGTGAGGGAGAGACCTTCCGCGCGTCAGGGCCCTGGGGCGGGACCCGGCCACGCGCCCGTTACCATCGCGGCTCCAGCCACAGCACCCTCTGCCTTCTCAGGAAACGGGTCCCCAACCTGGCTGGGGCAATGGCTGGGCTCCCCACCAAAGCCGTGCTGGTGCCCAGGCTCGAGGGCTCAGGGCAGAGGCATATGGACAGCGAGCGGAGGAGGGACAGAATGTAGCCTTGGGCCATCCAGAGCAAGGTCTTTCGCCCTGGTCCCCTTGTCACTAAAATAACCCTCTCTCTCCAGGCTGTCAGTGAGGATGGAGGGACACAGGGTCCGTGGAAGCCCCCAAGTGCATGCAAAGGGTGGAACATAGCTGCTGGGGGGGTCAGGGCCTTGTCCACGGTCACCAGCTATGCACAAAGTAACCTCAGCTCAGGCCAGGCCTCTCAAGAGGAGGAAGGCGTGTGCCTGTCCCTTAGGCATCTAGGATGCTTTAGATGAGGGACCATGTGCTCAGCCAGGTGAGCACTTGGCCCCACATCCTCTCTGGGCCTCTGAGCAGAGCTGCGGGAGGCACTCTATGTACAAATAGCCTGCGGAAGGCCCCTGAAATGACATGGCCCCGGGCCCCAGTGTTGTGGTGGCTGAGCCAGGAAGTCCCATCTGCTGCCCCCAGGGACAGACGCAGGACAGGAGAGCAGCTCGTGCCCCTCCTGGCTCCAAGCTCACCAGAGGGAGCTCAAGGAGAGACCAGGGGCTGGGAAGGGGGTGGCCCAGAGAGGGCAGGGCAAGCAGCACCAGAAGTGGCGAGGGTGAGGCCTGTCCCTGCAGAGCTGCTGGGGGAAGGGAGGGGTGCAGAGGAGGTTCCCAGCGAGCGACGCTTATTCCCAGCAGGAGAGAGATACAGCAATGATGCAGAGAGTGGCTGAGCGAGCCGGACCCGTGTCCCATCTGCCGGATGGGAGGTAGGCCAGGGAGGAAGACCTGAGCCGGGCTGTGTGTGGCAGGCGGGGCAGGGTGGAAAGGCCAGGCCCGTTCCTCTGGTCAGCCCACTCAAGCTCAAAGGCCAGTGTGGCAGGCAGCCTTGACGGCTACGTGCTACACACGCTCGGCCCACTAGCGGCATGTGTCTCCTCCCCACGCCCACTGTGGCCCAGTTTTGGCTTCTCCCATTAACTCTCATCAGAAGGCACTCGCCTGGCCTCGGGGAGGGCGGGGATGACAACGGTGTGAAGGATCTGAGGGGGCCAGGACAGAGAGTCAGCAACAGCAGTCCCTCAGAACCCCAAGAGCCAGGTCAGGGCTGGAGAAGGGGGCTCCATGGGAAGCTTCCAACAGCAGAGCAGGGTCAGGTGACCGCACGTGCAGACCAGGGAAGGGGAAGGGGTGGCGAGAGGCAGCAGGAGGCCATGGCGCCCAAGGCCCATCTTGCTCAGATGGCCAGAAGCTGCCCCAGGAGAGCAAGGAGCTGAGGGGACAGTGTCCCAGGGAGGCAGCAGTGTTCCCGGTAAGGCCAGGGAGAGGCCAGGCATGGGGTGAGGGAGGGTGGGGTGCCGAGACCAGTCCCAGCCCTCCAGACAAAGGGCTCCTGGCTCTGAGAGACCCTTCCCTGGGGTCTTTGGACAAATGACCCCCTAGTCCCGGGACAGGCCAAGTCAAGCTGCTGGCCGCAGAGCAGCCGCCTGGGCGAGGGCAGGGAGGTGCGAGAGGACATGGGCCTTGGGGCCGGGCGGGCGGCGGCACTCACCAGTGGTGCAGCACGTCGTTGATCAGGTAGATGAGGTGCAGCCGCAGCTCGAAGTGTGCGCCGTCGGCCGTGATGCGGTTCCGGAGGTGGCCAGCCATCAGCTCGCAGTGTGGCGGGGACTTGGCATTGCTGAACATCCAGTTCTTCCCGGCCTGCGAGAGCCCCAAGTGCACGTCACCCTCAGCCCAGGGCAGTGACGCTGGGGTCAAGGACGGAGGGGAAGGCACCCCTAAGAGCTATCCAGCCCAGACAGGTGCCTGCCTCGGGATGGGGCCAGCAGGAGCACCAGGTCTTGGGAGCCCCCGCAGCTGTCCTCACCGAGATGGCATCCTTGGTGCACGTGTCAATGATGGGCTGCAGCAGGTTGTCGAACTCATTCATGTCCAGCTGGGTCTCCTCCAGGAGCTTCTGCATCTGCTGCTCTACTGCATGGGCCACAGCCGCCGTCACCTGCTCCTGGGAGGTCAGGTGGGACCGAGCCCGAGTGAGGAGGGACCCTGCTCTCAGGCCCTGGCCCTGCACCTGCTCCAGGGCCCTGCTCCCAGCAGGGATGGGGTGGGGAAGTGCCAAGGATGAATGGGCTCTGGGTGGCCAGAGGTGAGTCCCACTCCCTCGCCCGTCCCCAGCACGGAGAGATCCCATCCCTCCCACTCGCAGCTGCCCGCCACAGGTCTGTGAGGATAAAGCCGGACAAGACACACTGGGGGATGTCTGCCTCGGGGGATAAAGATAAAGACCCAGAGGAAAAGGGAGCCCCTGCCATTCAATTAAACAAAAAGCAAAGGAAAACGGGTGATGGGCGTGAATGAACAATATGGTAGGACACAGCCACAGTTGCTGGTCATCTGGGAAGTGCAAGTTAGGACACAATGCCGTTCCTGTCTCTTCAACTGGTAAAATCAGCTGCTGCAGGGACAGGCGGCCAGTCAGGGCTGGCCCAGGCCATGACGAGCCCTGGGCAGGGAGCGAGTGCCACTGCTGCCACAGGTTTTGCTGATGGTGACAGGATGAGCGATTTCAGTCTCGAACACATATAATGCTGGGGCCAGCATCTCGCAGCACTTGTGTTTATTCATCTTGACTGTCTGGCAACATATCCGTATGGATGTACTGGGACAAAAGGGTCCATTCCCACCTAGCCACCACGGAGGTGTGGGTGAGTACCAGAAGCCATCTGGCAGCACCTGTCGTACAACTTCAAATGTGCATACTGGACCCACACTCCTACTTGGAGGGTCCACCCCAGGCGACAGGTGTACATGTGTCCAAAAAGCACATGCAATGACTTCAACAGGATGAGAAGACTCAGTGTCTGCCGTCAGGGCTGGGGTGACAGCAGCTGACGTGCACTGAGCCCTTGCCAGTGGGTTGGGCCTATCCTTGGCACTGGGCACGGTAAGGAGTCCTCATGACACCCCTCATCCATTCCAATACGCAGGTGCAAAAACCGAGGCACGGGCTGAGATCCTGTTCCCACCTTAGGGCTGAGAGGGGAAGGGGGAGGAGCAGGCTCCCCTACCTGTCTGAGGGCCAGCAGGTGCTGCTCCTGCTGCTGGAGGTTCCACTGGCTCTGCTGGATGAGCTCGTCCATGGAGGGGGTGCCCTGGGTCGGCGCGATGGGGGTGGCAGGAGCCAGCGGGGGCTGCTGCAGGGGCGGTAGGGCTGCTGCGGGCTCCAGCTCGGGGGCCTGCTGCTTGCAGATGACTGGCAGGACAGGAGGAGAGATGGCCCCTGTGAGGAGCTGGCCAGGGCCCCACCCTTGCTAGGGACTCAACATCCACAAGAGGGCTCTGTGTAGCCCCCCCCAACCCCCCGAGTCTGCCTGCTCCCCAACTTGGAGCCAAGCCCTCCACCTCACAGGGCCCCACCCACCTGCCCTTCCATCTTTGTACCCTTGGAGACCCTTGGGACAGCCACCTCACCACCCTCTTGCTAACACCATCCAGTCCTTGCCCACTGTCCCTCCAGCACAAGCCAAGCCTGAGCCCATTCACCCCCACGCCTCACCTAGGCCTGAACCCATGCTGACCTCAGGCCACGGCCACTGCCAGAGAAACAGCACTTCTCCAACAGTGTCTCTCATCCCCCACCCTTTTCAGCAGCTCTCTTACCTCTGTCACTGTCCCCTAATCTACCAGTTCACTTTCAAGACACCATAGCCACCAGGACCCTGGACATCTGGCCCCAAGCCCATGACCCTGCAGCCCCACAGTAGTAGAGACACGTGAGCACACCCTGAGCATGCGCTGCACCCTTCCCAACTCCCCACCCCATCTTCCTTCTACCGACTCTCTTCCGATCTCCAACCCTTGGAGAGGGGGACCCGACTGCACTCAGGGGTCCATCCAGTTTGAGACACCCATTCTGCTGCAGGAGACTAGGTCAGAGACACCCCAATTCTGGCCAGATGAGATGGGAGGGGAGGTTTTCAGGGACGCTGCTCATAAGGAGGCCCTAGATCAGATGGCCTGCCTCCCTCTCCACCTTTGGGGCTGGTCTGGTCTGAATGTGATCACGCACTACTGGAGCCCTCCTGAGTCCCATCCCAAGGGATCCGGCCTTTGAACAAAGCCAAAGAAAGCATGGTGGGGTGGAGGGTGGAAAGGTATCGTCCAGGGCCCATCGCTGGGCACCCAGTTACTGCTCACGAATGACTGGGCCTTCTGGTACGTGCACCAAGGGCACCCCATGGATGATCCGCAATCTGCGGATCTCTGAGTCTCGGCCCTCTACCCTCCCAGGGACACTGCTTTGTGAAATCTGTTCTCTNAAGCTCTCTCTTAACCTCACACCCCACTCTCAACAACTTTACAGCCAGTATTCCATCTTCAATTCTTCACTCCCCTCTATTGCAACCCATGGCTGTCTGGCTTGTGCCCACCACGCCCACCCCTCAGGCCCGCTGGTTTGCCATAGGCATTGCCTCTGGCCTGGTGCTCCAGACACACTCTCCCAACCTCCATGGCTGGCACAGCTGCCCACCCAGCTGCCCAAACCAGAAACCAAGGTGTCTGCACCTCACACTAATACACCACAAGATGTCATCAAATCAGCCTGCTAGATCACATTCCAGTCTGTCCACATCCCTGCTGTCACCTATATCGCCCTCAGAACCGGTCTCCCTGCGTGAGATCCTTCCCCCTTTGCCCCTTCTCCACACGGAAGTCATAGCGCGGCTGCTCAGTGTGGTCCTTGCACCAGCCGCAGGTGACAGACGGGGGCGGAAATGGCGGGGGAGCATTTCAGTACTCGTATAGCAATTTGATGTTTCCCAGTTCACATTTTTATCGTACTTTGCAAAAGTCCTGGTCTGCAACAGACCAATTGTGTCGTTAAAAAGCAAAACCCCCAAAGTGGCCCTTCACCACAGAGTTTGCAAAGTGCCATTCTAGAACAGTCCGGGGGCTCAGTCCTCTCACCCTATTTATACAAAGGGTCGACTGCACTGCAGATAACCATGCTCCAGAACACAGACCCGAAACCCTACAAGAGCCCCCATCAAGCTTCTAAGACGAATGCCCTACTCCTCAGCAAGCCAGACTTCCCTACTCTGTGTCCTCACTTCTGGCCATGCAAAAAATACTTCCTTCTCTGGGCTTCGGCTCCCTGGGGCTTTGCCCTGCTCCACCTCCCCAAGCTCCTTCCTCTGCATGGAACACATTGCTCCCCTCAGTTTTCCCCTGAATAACTCTGACACATTCTTGAGATCCCAGCCAGGTCATCCGCACACACAGAAAGCACTTCCTGATCCCCAATTTTCCCTTGCTATAAGCACCCTCTCTTTTCTTTGTTAGGGCACTGAGTCCCAAGCAGCCCCCAATTTCTGACCCCGCAGGGTGGAAGTGGGCTGCCATCACAAGGAAAGCAGCTCTCAGCTCACAGTCACTGAAGCCATGACACTGCCCAAAGCACCTTCCTCCCCTGCCTCATTATGCTGCCCCTCATCAATATCTAACTGGTGCCTAAGTTCATGGATTCTCCCCCTTAACTCCACCTGTCCCCATGCCTACTTGCTCTGACTCCACCTGCTGACTTAATTCAGACCTTACCATCTTTTAGCCTGAGCAACTGGCCCCATTCATTCCCCTTGTCAGCTTCAGGGGTCTCAGCCTCTACTCATGCCCACCTCCAGCCTCACCACCACATGGGCCACACAAACCCGATCCTGCATGAACCCTTGTTTTAAATTTTTTTGTGGTTTCCCACCACCTTCAGCACGTTTCAAATTTGCTGGAGCTAAGAAATGATTGCTCTAGAAACACATAAGTACATACAATGTTTTCCGTACAATTTCAGACAGCTTATCTCCCCCACCTCCATCTCAAACCTAAACAGGCACCAAAACAACCCCTGGACTAAGGGGGAAAACCCAAACCTTCCTCTGGCAGTTAACACTCCAGATCAAACTCTTCCTCCTCATACACACATTCTATGTGCCAGCCATGCTTGGCCTCTTATGGGTCCTCTCACAGATCCTTACACACACTGAGCTTTTTCAAGCCACTGCACCTCTGTGGAGTCCTACCTTGCAAACTTTCCATCGAACACCGACCAAGTTTGCCTTGCAGACTTTTTTCCATAGAACACCGACTACTAAGGTACAATGACGACACACACCATATTGTAGTTTAGGGAGCATTCACCCCTTAATGCCCATTTGCTTTGCAAGCCCCTACTTATTCATTCAAGCAACATTTCTAGAGGTTGGGGATCCGCATGACAGATGTGGATCCCGTCCTCAGAAACCTCACCACCTCGTGACTAGTTTTCCATTACTCATAAGACTAGCTGTGTTTCCAACCCCATCTTAAACTCTTAGAGGGCAAGGCCAGAATCCTGATGTCCAACTGAATGAATATCAAGAAACCTTTGCCAAGAACTAAAACCAAGAGAGACAGTTCTTTTCGATCTGGACCGCAGACACCTGAAATGCACAAAAATTTGCCAGATCTACAAACAACCCGCAAAAGAGGCTACAGTCCGGCTTGTATCACCTCCTCCCTGAAAAACACTGGAGCGGTCGCTCTACTTCTGCTGATCTCAGTCATCACGTCTGTAAAACAACAGAGGAATCCCTGATCTGCAGCCCAGGATCGATAACCTCGTTCTCCATCACACGCGGATCCAGCAGCCGCTCGGTGCTGGGCCCCAGAACAGCGGAACGATTTTGAAGGCTGAACGGCCCCACTGCACGGAGCAAGAGCGGGCGACCCAAGAGAAAGCGGTTTGTGGCAGAACCCGGACTGGAATCCGAGCGACGGATCGCTCGAGGAGACTCACGCTGCTGCTGCTCCAACGCCAGCTTGCACTTGTAGTAACTGTAAAACTCGCCTCCAAACAGAAACGAGAATTTCGGGTTGTCCTTCTGCTTCTCCATTGTCATTTTCTCAAACTCGGGACCGTTGCGAGCCACGAACTGAGCCAGCTTGTCGATGACATTTCGAAGCTCCTGGTCTGGACAACGGAGAAAAGGCCACGCGGGTCTTCAGCGAGGACCGCCCAAACCCGGGGGGCCCTGGTGCCCCAACCTCGTCTCGTCGGCCGGCCAGGGGTCCCCAAAGATGGGACCGGGAGAGGCCTCCCTTGTACGAGTCCGGATAGGGGCCACACGCTCGCCGGGAATGCGGGAACCCACGGAAGAGGCCGCGGGCGAAGCCGCGAGGCCGAGCCCCGCCCCCTCCCAGGCCCGGGGACTCCGGGAAGCGGGGCGCAGCCCACAGGGGATTCCGGGGAGAGAGAAACGGATTCCCGGCCGGGCTAGACCTTACCATCGGGCGGCAAAGGCATCTCCATGGCTCCAACCGCGGGGAACGTCCTCCGGCGCCGCACGATCGCCCACCAGCGCCGTCTGCGGAAGCCGGCCGGAAGTGGCGCGAGGAAGCCGTTTAC
>NW_007728905.1:228612-232113 GCF_000696425.1 Galeopterus variegatus
GGGGGGAGGGGGGGGGGGGACCCGGTTTCGGGGGGGCTGCGCGGGCCCCTCCCCCCCGCCACTTACGGCGGTCGCCGGGAAACCGCGGAAGTGAGGGCAGGGGGCGGGCAGGAAAAGGCCGCGCGAGTCCAGGCGCGTGGGAGGGGCTAGCGAGGCGCACGTGCGCAGGTTTCCCCGCGCATGCGCCAAGCGGAATCCATAGCGCGGCGCTGAGGGATGGTTAGAAGTGCGCCGGTGACTGCTCGTCCGTCGTGGCTGGGGGGTATCCTCACAGGCCTGCCTCGTGGACCGAGGGGCTGGCTAGCTGCATTGCCCACCGGACAAGGGGTCTGGGGAGTTCCTGCCCGGGTCAGGACCTCTGTTTCCTTCTCGCGGGTGCGGCGAGGAGACTTCGGGGTGAGGTAAGTGCGGGATGCTCCGGGCGGCCGGGGGTGGAAGCAGAGCTGGGAAGCCACGGACTTGGCGCGGGGGATCGCAGCTGGGCTTTTTAGGTTCAGAAGATCCTCCTGCTCGGGCTCTCCCGTCTTACCCTTTGCTTTGGTAAGGAAGCCTGGGGCGGAGGACTCTTCCCCCACTGGCCTCAAGCTGCAGGCCCGGAGCGCACAGCGCCTCCCTGAAAGATGCGGTGACGTTGCTTCTGAAATGATGAGGCTGCCACATGCTCATTGTGAGAAAGATAACCAGAGGCGGCGAACAGTAGAGAAGTGTGGTCTGTGGACATCCCCTCTAATCCGACCCTCTTGGGATTACCTTTGTTAACTCTTGGTTGGCTGTATCTGTTTTTTTCTGTGCAAATGGATGTATACGTATTTTAGATTCATTTCTTTTATTGCTAGAAAAATCTCCATCAGATGCTTATGGATTGCATGCTATATGCCAAGTATTGCTGTAGGCTGTGGGTCTGCAAACGTTTTCCTATAAAGGACCCCAGAGCAAATATTTTAGGCTCTGCGGGCCATCAAGGATCTTATTTAAGTACTTGTATAATCAGAGAGAAGTGTCCATAAAGTTCTTATTGGTGAAATTTAATATAACAACCGAGTACTTCTTAAAATATGGATTGCTGTGGTCTGAATGTTTGTCCCCTCTGAAACTCATTTTGAAACTCTACCCCAATGTAACAGTACTGAGAAGTGGGGCCTTTAAGAGGTGATTGGGTCATGAGGGTGTTGCTCACATGAATGGATTAATCCATTCATAGATTAATGGGTTAATGGATTGATGGGTTGTAACAAGAGTGGATCTGTTAGAAAAGCCAGTTTGGCTTCTGATGGGTCCCGAGACACTGCAGAGAGTCCCCCACCAGCAAGAAGGCCCTCACCCAGTGCGCCCCTCAACCACAGACCTCCTAGCCTCCAGAACCGTAAGAAATAAATTTCTGTTCCTTATAAATTATCTGGTCTCAAGTATTCTGTTGCAGGCAACAGAAAATGGACTAAGACAAGGGTCTGCTCATGAAAATGAAACCAGGGGACAAACCCCCAGTTTCCCTGGCTGTTCTCTTGACCCTCTTCAGAACCGGCCTCAGCTAGGGGAAGGGAAAGATAGCTTTAAAAAATCTGTTTGACCAAGCAGGACGGGCTGAATTCCTAGGAGCAGCGGTACACTTGGAGTAACAATAAGGTAACAGTTAAACTTTTGCTTGCTGGTAGCTGTTAACTTCCCTTCCAGAACCACTTGTTCCTGTAATACAATTATAAGTTGATGTCTGGTTTTCCATTAAGCTGGAAGAGATGACCCAAAGATCATGAGCAGACTTTGAGTCTGTTTTGCAGAAAACAATGAAGGCTGTCAACAAAACTGCAACCACAGGATGACCCAGCCCCAGCTGCCGCTGGCACTAAGGAGCCTATAGTTACCTAATACCTGGAGTCAGAGAAAACACAGATTTTCTGTTAACTTCCCCAAGACTCCTCCTCCCTTTCCTCTCGGCCTTATAAAATTCCTTGCCTCTGTTTCTGTGGTGAGATGGACCAGAGAAACTTGGGCTTGCCTGTCTTCTTGCTTTGGCTAGTTCAAATAAACCTTTCTCTGTCTCCAAGCCTCCATTTCAGTGTTTGATTTAGACGAACATTGAGTACTTGAACCTGGAACTTTGGATTCCGGCAACAAGAATGGAATTCTTTTCGGGGGAAACATTTTGCTGAATTAGGGCTCCAAGTTGGCCTTTCCTGTCTTCAATTGATTAGATTCTCCAAGCCTCCATTTCAGTGTTTGATTTAGACGAACATTGAGTACTTGAACCTGGAACTTTGGATTCCGGCAACAAGAATGGAATTCTTTTTGGGGGAAACATTTTGCTGAATTAGGGCTCCAAGTTGGCCTTTCCTGTCTTCAATTGATTAGATGTTCACCTGTGAAAACTACTCTTGGCTCACAAAAAACAAGTAGTCCTGGCTGTGGCTTGTGGATGCAGTGATGAACAAGTCACACTTAGACTCTGCTCTTGTAGAGGCCATAAATCAGTACACAAATGTATCATCACAAAGGTGTTATTAAAGAAAAGAATGGGGTGCTGAGAATTGGATAGGCAGGAGGGTAAGGCCTATACTGATAGGGTATAATCAGGAAGGGCTCTCCTGAGGTGAGGTTTCCACTGAAGTCTGAACAAGGAGCCATCTGTGTGAATGCTACCGGCAGAGGGAATGGAGTGAGATCATAATTTTTACATATCAGTAATCAGTGCAGTGTGCGCATTTTCCCCTGCCATTAAAGATTTAGATCAAGAAGGTTTAGCTTGGCCTCAATCACAGATGGACTTCAGAGAACCATGAACTAATGAAATTGACAGCTAAATACTGTACATAAATGCATTTTCGTGGGTTGAAGACACAGCATTTACCAGATTCTTAGCAAGATCCTCAAACCAAAACAGGTTAATGAATCTGTTCTGTCATTTTTAAGGCTGCAGAGAACCTGTGGCGTTGATTTATCACAAGTTATGGAAGCAAGAGTATCTTGGGTTGATTGCATCTTTAGGCCACAATTAAAATCTTCTACTGAGTCAAAGGGTGTGCACATTCAATACCGATACTGCTCAGCTGCCCTTCAGAAAGACTACACCCACGATCGCTACTTTCACATACTCATTTCAGATTGTTTAAAATGCCGTTTATCTGAGACTGAAAATACAAGCATCACAGAAGCCTCTCCCAAGCTCATTTCAAAGGGCCACATCAGAATCCACTGGTCAGAAGAAAGTTAGATAAAAGAGGCTGCTGCACAGTTCTCCCAAGAATCTGGAAACTACGACTTTTATATAAAATAAGGAAAATGTATACCCCTGAGTGAGATGTATGCTGAAGGAACCTGCCTAAGAACAAAATGGAAAGTTTAAAACCATATGCGTACATGCTTTGAGGAATTTATCCTAAATCAGAAGTGTGTGCTACACTGTTCACTGCAAACGTGCTACAAAATGGTAAACTGTTTAAATGCCCAGCAGTGAAGTTTGGCTAATTATAGCACATCCCTTTAACAGAATGCTACCAACACACAAAA
>NW_007728905.1:233530-234807 GCF_000696425.1 Galeopterus variegatus
CATGGTATAGGTGATTTATTTTTATTTTTTGCTTTAACAGTTTTTTTTCTTTTTTTTTTTTCGTGACTGGCAACGGATAGCAACCCTCAGTGTTGCGCCCGTACTGGACCGGGACCGGCAACGGGATCGCAACCCTCGGCGCTGCTCCCGCACCTCGCTCAGCCAGTGAGCGGCCAGTCTGTATGTGGGATCCGAACCCTCGGCGGGAGCACCGCCGCACCTCCCAAGTGGCGCACTGTAGCAGTGCGCCACCGGGCCGGCCCCCAGTTTTTTTTTCAAACCTAAAAAAATATAGAGAGAGACAATAAAAGTTATTAAAAATGTAGTGAGTGACTGAGGAAATGTAGGTCCATCCAGACTGATGGCCTCAGTAAAGCCAAAGCTTGATGTGACTGTGTAACCTTGTCTCCCACAGTAACTGAACCACATGTGGCCAGCTAACTGAAGCCACAGTGGGAGGAATGGTTTGGGAACAGAGATGGTCCTGTCCTGCCCCAGGAAGAGAGGCTGAGTCTAGGACATATNCCAGTGAGCGGCCGGTCTGTATGTGGGATCCGAACCCTCGGCAGGAGCGCTGCCACGCTTCTCAAGCGGCGCACTGTAGCAGTGCGCCACCAGGCCGGCCCTGAGTCTAGGACATATTGGAGAGGGCCTCTGTCCCAGAGCAAATAACGTTCCTCGGGCCCAGTGTGTCCCCACATCACCAGCAAACTTCTGGTCACAAAGGAGGTACCATGGGGAGGCAAACAGGAGTATTCTCGTGTCTGAGACAAGACATCCCCAAGTTGGAATTTGGTGTCTGGCTGAGATCTCAACAGGCCCACGAAATCTAGCCGTGTAGAACAGGGCCTGATTCACACAGCAACCAGGACAGAGCCTCTGAGGCCCCTGTCATTGCAGCAGTAGGCTGCAAAGCCACTTGAGCTGTCCAGACACACAGGCTTTTGGGTCTAAATAGCAGTGAGGCCCAGACATGTGAAATGAAAGGCTACATCTTTGATCATACCAACTACTCTTAGCAGTACAAGACACAGGTGAGGAAAAACAAAACAGCTTGCTGTCATGGCTGCTATGGCCCTGGGCTAAGAGACAGACACTCCTGGGTTCCAGGCCTGTTCCATGAGCCAAGCATAACTTTCTCTGCTTCTGTATCACACTCTGTAAAATGGGTTGATATCATCTCCCTCTTGTGTTCTGATATCCTGTGATTGTAAACACAAGTCAAATGAAACACTCCCTGTGCCTCTCAAGTAACTGCCCTGTGTAGCATTTTTTTT
>NW_007728905.1:235955-241544 GCF_000696425.1 Galeopterus variegatus
CAGTACATGCAGACATGACAGCCAAGTTCGTTTGCTCTTTCTATCCCTATGTTTTGTTGCTGGGCACACTGAAGACAGGGTCACTAGGAAAGGGACCCTCACTGACAAATTGGGACCAATATCAGTTCCCTGGAGACCATCATTTATTTTTTGGTAAATGCCATAAATGAATATACAGTGTCATTCCCACAGTCTGTAGCATTTAAGTCTTGGAAACAGGTGACAACTAGAAAAAAGAATTAACAATTTTTAAGTCTTTTAATAATTTAATGTTCTATGTCCTTAAGTCTGTTGGACCTTAAGGTATTTGGGTCTAGTTATGTTCCAGCGATAATAAAGGGCCTGTCACATGATATAGGCCAAATATTCAGCAAAATTCAGAAGCCCCAAGTGCTTCCTCACTTGAACATATTGGGCTTGTCTCCTTTGTAAAAGGGGTTTGATTTTCCCTATAATGAATGACTTAAAATGGGTGCTTAAAAATTCCACACCAAGTCTCACAACAGTGAACAAACACTATTCAAGAATGCCCTCTGCGCCTGTTTCTTCTTTTTTTTGTCCTTTTTGAGACCGGCCACACCGCGCTCAGCCAGTGAGCGCACTAGTCATCCCTATATAGGATCCGAACCCGTGGCGGCGGGAGCACTGCTGCGCTCCCAGCGCTGCACTCTCCCAAGTGCGCCACGGGCTCGGCCCTGCGCCTGTTTCTTCTGTAAAATGAAGGAGTTGGGTTAGAGTTAGTGTGGCAAGCCAGACCATACCATCAGGAGCAAACTAAATCCTCTACCACAAACCCCAGCAGTGAAGAGGGTGAGGAGGACAGAGCTTCGGATACAGGAGGGGGCCACAGCCAGGGCACCATGTGGCTGGGAAAACCCACCTTCCAGAGACCAGTGTCACCTCTAAACTGTCAAGTCTCCAAAACACGTCTTTGTCTTTTGATCTGATGAGTTGGTCTAATACGATTGTCTCATTCATTCCAGTGTATGTACTTGCTGTAAATTTATGTACAGAATTAAATATCCCATTTATTAATTATAAACCGTAATAAAACCAGACAGTCATTTCCCCTCACCAGCAGATTTTGCATTGGAAAAGGAAAACAAATTAATATATACAAATTTCAGCAACATCAGAAATGTTCATTAGGGCTGGCCGGTTGGCTCAACTGGCTAAAGAGCAGCCTTCTAATGCCAAGCCCAAGGGTTCGGCTCCCTATACCACTCAGCCTCTAAAAAAAAGAAATTTTCATTAAACCTGAATAGAGACATCATTCGTTTTGGAGTTCAATTATATGTTCAAGGAATCAATTACTATAATCACATAGACAATTTTTACAGTGCAAAATTACCCTCACTCGTTATTCACCAGTGAGAAAAATTCTACTGCAGACTCTAGTGCCTCTGGTGAAGGCACCCAGCAAGTTCTGATCACAGATAACACCCTCCAGGATTGCCTCTTCCCACTTTATATAGCAATTATCTCAAAACTTGAGACCTAAGTATTTAGAAAGCAAGCAAACAAACGAACCAACAGGGACTTTCCTGAGAACTCTGGTGTGTGAACTCTCAGGCAAGCAGAGTGGCCTGTTCATAAGCTGACAGTTTAATCTCTTAAATGCAAAGTTCCAATTTTCAAAAGCGAGAAAACCAGGAGTCATGCATAAGCTCCGTTACTGCCTCTGAATGGGGACACATCTCATCAGGAGATAAAGGGTGAATTGCTTCCCATCTGCCGCTCATTCCAAGTATCAGTGAGAGGCTGGGGAAAGTGCTGAAGAAAGAAGGCAGCCATCAGGGCCGGCCCGGTGGCGCACTGGAGAGTGCACCACCTGAGAGCGCGGCGGCGCTCCCGCTGAGGGTTTGGATCCCATGTGGAGACTGGTTCCCGCTCACTGGTTGAGCGCGGTGCGGGCACAACACCGAGGGCTGCGATCCCATTGCCGGTCCCCGGTGCGGGCGTGACACCGAGGGTTGCGATCCCGTTACCGGTCAGTAAAAAAGACAAAAAGGAAAAAAAAAAAAAAAAGAAGGCAGCCATCACCAGAGACCCCACAAACCAAGCCAGTGGTCCCCTCCATGAGGGCACAGTCCTTTCATGATGGCAGAAAAGATCACAATCTGGATCTCAACACACAGGCTTACCTTCTGGGATTCTATGATTTTCCTGATGTGATTCTGCCAAGAACCAAACATATTCACCAAAGGATCTGATTTGGCAAACCAAATCCTAGCTTGGTGGTCACCCCTTCTCCCTTCAACCAGGACATGATTCAGATCCTAACATAAACACAAAAAACAGGTCACAGAATCAAAACACTGTGGTCTTGTCTATTACACAAAATATTGAGAGAATATTCTTTTTTCTTGTGGCAGGTGGTCAGTAAGGGAAATCAAACCCTTGATCTTGAGACAATCCATTTTCAGTAATTGTGGTCATCAAGAGGGGAGCTTCAAAACACTTCATGGCTTCCTACTACATACCAAAATGTGTCAGACAGGTATTGCCAGCAAGAACATTTCCTGTCTTTAAACATTTAGAAACAAAATGGTTTCCAATCCATAAGCCAGTCCTCATGCGTCCTTTCATGAGGGACCAAGACATAAAAACACACACAAAAGTGTAAGATGCTCATAAAATCAAGACCTCCCCACCAAACATACCACCAAGTCATCAGGGAAGCGGTGAAGACTCGTCCGAAAAGACAAGCACTACAGAAGTACTGCTTGAAACACTGAATATGATTTCCTCAAGATCCTTCTTTCTACCCCAAGAGAAGCGCCCAGCTCTGGAACGAGAAAGAAAGGGCAGAGGGGAGGGCAGTTTCCCTTCCCTCTGGCTCTGGGTGGATGCCAACTCCAACTCACAGGTCAAAAAATCAGGCTCCAGGAATTGAACACTCCTTGCAATAGCTTTGCACTGAGGACAATGGCCAGTAACAGCAAAGGGCCACAGGGATGACTGGAGAACAGCATCCACCTTTGTTGCAGGAGCTGTTTTAACTAACTCTCACTGGCTCTTCGTCTGCTCAACTCTGCATCAGTCCCGCATATCTGAGGAGTGAATTAAAGCAGCTAGTCTGTCATTCTCCAGCACCACCCTACGATCCTCTCCTTGACACTGCCCTCCCCAGGGCAAGGAAACCACCTGTTGCCAGCTCTGGGGCCTGTATCCACAGCGACCCCACTTTACCAGAGAGGGTCCCAAATGTGATCTGGAAAACAGAACAGGAGCTCTAAAATACACAGAGAATAATTCCACACAGAAAAGTAAAACTTGGGGCTGGCCCGGTGGCACACTGCTACAGTGCACCGCTTGGGAGCGCGGCGGCGCTCCCGCCGAGGGTTCGGATCCCACATACAGACCGGTTCCCGCTCACTGGCTGAGCGAGGGGCGGGCGCAGCACCGAGGGTTGCGATCCCGTTGCCGGTCCCGGTCCAGTACGGGTGCGACACTGAGGGTTGCGGTCCGTTGCCGGACACGAAAAAAAAAGACAAAAAAAAAGAAAAGTAAAACTTGGCCAAGATCTCCATGGGGACGCAGCCCTCAGATGACAGACTCCAGGACAAGAGAGTGTAAAAATGGGTCTCCATTTAGATTTGCCTCTGCCCAGAATCCATGGCTGTCCACACCTCAGGCACATCCTCCTGCTGCCCATGGGGAGCTGGGAGCTGCAGGGTCTCCGGATGGTAGGTAATGCACCGTCCCCTTAGCTGGGTTTTACATTCACCAGTTGTCAGAAGTTTCTGATTCTGCTGGGGGTGGGAGGAGTTGCAGAACATCCCGCCCTGTCCTGTGGAACCTACACATCATAACGGTTCAAACTGTATGAGTTTGGATAGCTCTGCCGGCTATACTGGAAGTGATCTGTTAACATGTTGTTGCGGCCATACTGAAAGTCCCCATGCTGGGGGAAGAGGACACCGTTGTGGGGTTTCTCCAGTGGGCTCCGGTAATGCTCCTTGCTGCTCAGGTCTGCCGTCGAGACAGGGAGGAGGTGCTTCCTGGCTTGCTGGTTTGCATCATACTTGGTCTGCAAGGGAAAGAGAGTCATGAAACAGTCCAGCCCAGCCACCAGGACATGCCTGGGACACAAAGGGGAGCTCACAGTTCAGGCCCATCAGCCTTCAGGCTGACCTGAGCAGGGTTTGGGCATGGCCAGTGAGCGTGACCAGCCCACAGAGAGCAGCTGGTTCAGAAGGAGAGCCTCTCCTTTAGCCACACATGTACTTAACACTGGACAAAACAGCCTTTGAAGGGCTGGATGTTTTGCTCAGTTGGCTAGAGCACAGTGTTAAAACACCAAGGCCAAGGTCAAGGGTTCAGATTCCCACACCAGCCAGCCCTTAGAAAAATAAAAAAAGATAAACAGATCCTTCAAGAGGAGGGAGAGAAATCCCCAGCTACGCCTCAGCAGATCCAACAGCCACACCTGGAGGGCTGCAAGGACCTGGATCATCTATGCAGGAAAAGGCAGACCAGGGCAAAATGAGGTCACAAACTGGCCAGTGGCAATGCTGGGAACTGGAGCCCCCACCTCCAGCTCCCATGAGGCCCTTCCCCAGGGATTTAGGGGATGCCCCTCCCCACCACCAAGATTTACCTTGTTGTATAGGAAGACACCCAGGATGGCTGTCATCATGCCCAGGACGTTGGTGCTAGTGACCGGGTTGCGCAGCATGATCAGGGACACCGTGATGACCATGATCCTCTTGGTGGCATTGGCGACTGAGTAGCTTAGGGGGCTGATGAGGTTGAGGATGCTGAAAGCGATGACGTTCTGGGCGAAGTTACAGAAGCCACTGACAGCCAGGAGCAGGAGTGTCCAGGGCCACTGGGAGATGTAGGTCTGCATAGATGGGGAAGCAAGGATGGTGCTTCAGTGGATGGCAGGGGAGGAGACACAGGGGCTCCTGTGGGGACCCACTGTCAGTAGGCAGCAAGCCAGAGTGTCAGCGTGTGACATTAGGTGGTTCATAAGCTTGACCTCTGACCCTCATGACACTGCATAACACCACAGTCACCCACCATTTCTTGCTGAGGAAGCAGAGGCTTGGAAAGGTGAAGCCAGGAGCCCTGGGGTTGGCACAGCCAATGGTCTGCTTGTTGGACATTGTGGAATATACTATAAAGCATATGTACTTCACAGGGCCTGGTTTTCCAAAGCCTTNTCTGATAGGTACAGTTTCCGACAAACTTTGAGTTCATAGCTTTAAACTGAAGTTCCAAAATCCTAATGAAGAAACTGATGGGTTTGTGAAATTGTTCACAAAGGTCAAACCAACAAAAGTTAATTGGTAGACTAATAAAAAGGAATTATGGGTTTTTACAGTTTCCTTATTTTAAAACACTGCTGGTTCTCCTGATGTTTTTCCAAATGTAAGAAAACTCTCCCTCTCTCTTCAGCTATCTATAAGTAACAACAGTTTGGTAATATGTCATTTAAAAGAGATAAAAGCACTTGTTTTCTCCCTATTTGATTCCCCCCCAAATTTAATAACTTTAAGTATACTTATGATTATTATGGGAATGTGGCTATTTTTATAAGTTCAATGAAAATTAACTCTCTCTCTTTATAACAGGATATAA
>NW_007728905.1:243665-244125 GCF_000696425.1 Galeopterus variegatus
TCCGTCACCCAGGGGAAGTGGGGTGACAAATCCGTGGGGGGCGAAGCAATACAAAGCAACAAAATGGTGCCCTGTGTGAGGATATTCTCCACGGATCAGAGACTGACCTGCCAAGCATTAGAGAGGAAGAGGACATCCGATCATCCTGGCAAGGGAGTCCCTAATAAGGGAGACGCATTTTGGTAAGGGAAGCACAGGTGGCTTTCGATTAGTGACTGCACACCTGCAGCAGGTCAAAGATAGGTCTTTTCAACCCCGAAGATATTTTTTCGTTTTCTTTATTTTTAAAATATGGATAATTCGATAACAAAAGGGGAGACTGAACATACATTACAACTCCAATGTCTCTGTAAAGCAGCAGGCTGTAAGTAACTGAATGGCAGCTTGTAAAACCGTTAGTGGATACTAAACAACCATGTCCTTGATACCTCAAGGAAGGGAGCCTTAACATAAAAATTTG
>NW_007728905.1:244308-244539 GCF_000696425.1 Galeopterus variegatus
AGTAATGTCCTGGACAGTTTTAACATTAACAAACTCTCTGGACTCAGAATCAACTATTATGCAGAGCAGAATACCTTCAAGGGTTGCTAATTACACCCAATTCATCATTGGTTGCTAATTACACCCAATTCACAGCACCTGGACTGATGCTGCTGCAGCTGCCCTGAGAGGATGACATCATCAGTCCTCACCTGAAGTAAATTAAAAGGACTTGCCATGCTAATTGATACT
>NW_007728905.1:245555-254916 GCF_000696425.1 Galeopterus variegatus
CTTCTCACTGCTCAGAAGAGATGGGCTTTGAGTAATCCTTTGCATCTCCGTCACCCAGGGATAGTGGGGTGACAAATCCATGGGGGGCGAAGCAACACAAAGCAACAGGACATGATACAACCCATGGAACAGGAGGTCCTGGAAAGGTGGCCCTTGAGTGTGTGAAGAACCCATTAACATGAGAGCCCCAGGTCTGCCTCCCATTGCTATGAGCCACTAGGCAAGCTGCTTGACCTCTCTGGTCTCAGTTTCTTCATCTATGCTACGGGATGGGGGATGGGAGGGATTGATGTCTGCTCGCCCCACATGACACTGTTGCTGTGAGCATCAAACAAAATCATGGGTTTGAAAGTGCTCAAGGGTGCTGGGTGGTTACCTCAGTTGGTTAGAGCACAGCCTTGTAACACCGAGATCAAGGGTTCCAGTTCCTATACTGGCCAGCCACCCTCCCCACCCCCACCCCCCAGGAAAAAGAAAGAAAGTACTTGAAAACAATCCCAAGCCAATCAAACGCAAGAAAAGAGTGACATTATCATTAACACTTTAGTTACCATCAGACCCTCGCCACAGAACGAGTCCTCCCTGATTGAGGGGCTCCGGAAGTCAAAACACCACAATCAGCAGACATCTGGACCACAGAAGCCCCCAAAGAGCCTGGGCTGTTTCCACGACAGGCCGACAGGTGAGAACTGGGCAGGCACCGCCCTGATTCCAGCTCAGCTGCTAAATGTGCATTCAGGGCTAGACGCCAGAAGGCCCGCAGTCTGGATCCTGTGCCTCCATGACCTCCTCGGTTGCCCCTTGGTACCCACAGATGGCCCCAGGCTGCCCGTCTCCCCAATGTTTGTGACCTAGACAGGAGTCCTGGGACAGTCCTGTGTCCCTGTCTGTAGTCTGAGAACAGAGCAGCCTCGACACCCCACGTGGCTGGGTCCAGGCAGCAAGGTCACAGTTGCTCAGTGGCACCTGCTTTCTGGAGGCCAATTCTCAGGCTACATAGGCCTTGGCCACAGGAGGACACAGCTGGCTCTCCCCAGGATGACAGTGTTTAGTGGCCCTGCCAGGACAGGAGCTGGAGCACCACCATGGGACTGCCTGAGGCCTGGGGCCTAACACTGCGAAGGAAGAAAGAAGACAGAAGCCCATCGGGGATTTCCCCCACTCTCTCTGAGGGTTAGGAATCCCTTTTCCCGCTCTCCAAGCTACAAGTAGAGAGCTTCTCTGTTCTCCCTTGGTGCCCACCTCCACGTTTTGGGCTGCCTTGAGTCCAGGCTGGAGATACAGGAGGGAAAAGAATGGCATGCTCACTGCTGGCTCAGCAGCGCTTTGATTTCTGGCTTTTTCCCCACCCTGCCTGCCACCATTTACTTTTCGATTCTCAAGTAGCTGTTTCATAAATTCTGTCCAAGTTTAAAGCCAGGCCGCCTGCTGCATGGTCTGGCAATCGCTGACTGGCTTTCATGAGCCATCTGGCAGCTGGGCCAGGCATCTCCAGAAACTTCCTGCTGCAGCCTTTGATTCTTGGTAAAGTGGTGAGCAGCAGACAGCAGCTGATGTTCTCCCATCTGCTCCTCCCCCCTCCCATGATAGAGCACAGGGCCAACTAACCTGGCATCTGTGTCCGTCTACATGGGAGACACGTGACAAAGAGGAAGAGCCCAGACCATCTGCTCCTCCCCCCTCCCATGATAGAGCACAGGGCCAACTAACCTGGCATCTGTGTCCATCTACATGGGAGACACGTGACAAAGAGGAAGAGCCCAGATATGTGGGAACCCCACCTTCAGGCAGCAACTGTTGAACACTGTGTTCCTAGGGCTGCTATTAAAATGTACAAGGACCCCCTCATGTTAAAATACATATATGATATATATATAGCGCCTCAACTGAAAAAGAGAGATTATTAAGGTATTACAAAAGATGATCACCAGAAGAAAGTGACAAAAGTCCTAAATACAAGAAAAAGCAAAGACAAGAGACCGTAGCAAAAGCCTATATATTCACGTCTGTGTGTGTATATGTCACAACCAGTGAGTTGTGACATAGAACAGGATGAGAACTGACCCCATACCTACTGACAATATGTCACAGATAATAAAAGAAGCAAGAAAGACCTTATCCATCAATATGGAGTGATCCGCAGGACATATTAAGTGAAAAGAGCAAGGTGCAGGATAGTAGAGGGTACTTTAAAAAGTTCATGGAAAGATTCATATTATCTTTTACTTCTATTTTTCCACAAACTTTTTAAAGTAACCTCCTATATCTAAAAAGTCACTTTTTGTGTAAGAAGGAGGGAGGATATGTATATGCAAATTTACTTATACAAGGGTACTTCGAAAAGATTGTGGAAAGATTTGTGTTATTTTAAAATTCTATTCTTCCACAAACTTTTTTTTTTTTTCCCCCTTTTTGTCTTTTTTCGTGACCGGTAATGGGATCGCAACCCTCGGTGTCGCGTCTGCACTGCGCTCACCCAGTGAGCAGACCGGTCTCTATATGTGATCCGAACCCTCTGCGGGAGTGCCGCCGCGCTCCCAAGCGCCGCACTCTACCAAGTGCGCCACCGGGCCGGCCCCCACAAACTTTTTGCAAAAAAAAAAAAAAAGAAAGGATAAACCAGGAGCATACAAATAGTCACCTATGGGAAGGGGACGGGAGGGGACAGTGATGGAGGCCAGACTTCTTTGAATAAACCTTATTGTGTAGTTTGGTTTTGAAACTATAAAGGCTTTACATATTCAGTTGTGGGGCAAGCAATTGCTAAAAATTAAAAATAAATGGAAGTAAATGAACCCAATTGCATAACAAGTTGGAGACACAGGCACACTGTGACAACAATTATTTCAAGTGATCTTGGAACACTGTACTCCACGGCCAGCCTGTGGCTCACTCGGGAGAGTGTGGTGCGGATAACATCAAGGCCACGGGTTCGGATCCTATATAGGGATGGCCGGTTTACTCACCTGGTGAGCATGGTGCTGAAAACACCAAGCCAAGGGTTAAGATCCCCTTACTGGTCATCTTTTTTAAAAAAAAGAACACTGTACTCCAGTTCCACCTCTTTAATGGAACAAGTGCTAAGGACAAATGGAGCTGCAAAGAACTCTTCACCTACTCTCAGTACTCTAGTTGTGGGCGTACCATCAGGCCTCTCCCTGTGGAGCCATTATACGCTTGAGTGTGTAGGAGAATAATGAATAACTAGGGTAGAAAAAACAGATGAGAAAAGTGGACAGGAACCAAGCACACAAGAAATGACAGATAGGGCTGGCCGGTGAGCTCACTTGGGAGAGCATGGTGCTGGTAACACCAAGGTCAAGGGTTTGGATCCCTGCATTGGTCAGCCACCAAAAAACCCCAAAAACAAACAAAAAAAGAAATGAGACATAAATAAAAAATCAAAGCAGCAAAGACCCTGGCATATTAAGTTGGAAGTGGAGCTAATCACTGTGAATTGTACCCCACGGCCCCCAAGTATGTACTTCCTAGCGTTTCATTGCCAAGGTCTAACAGCAACAACAGCCCAACAGCAATGAGCACACAATAGCCCCCAGATTGTGTCTCTAAACAGTTCCCCACTAAAAGCAACAGAGGTTCCTGAAGGATCTGTGACTGCAGGCCTGGGACAGAAAATGCATAAGATGAAGGGAAGGCATCCCACTGGGCTGAGAGCTTCCAGAGACTGACCTGTGCTGCTGGGAGGGCAGGGAGCTGACCAGAAGGGCTCCGTTGGCTAAGACGGGACACCTTGAGTAGGAGAAAGAATCATTTGTGCAACTAACACAGGAAGTGCACAATGAGACTGGAGAAAATCAAAGAACTCTCCCACCACAAAAAGAAAAATACCTCAACTGAGTAGGAGAAAGAATCATTTGTGCAACTAACACAGGAAGTGCACAATGAGACTGGAGAAAATTAAAGAACTCTCCCACCACAAAAAGAAAAATACCTCAACTCACTGGTCAGTATTTGAAGTAAGCTCCAACTCTTTACTCTGAAAATTGGTAAGTAAAAGGGAGAGTTATGCATTAAACTGCCTTTCTTGTACTGTACTTCAGGGCAACAAACTAGTCTTGGTTGATGATGGGAAGTTCTTCACAGAAAAGTTACAGCTGATCAATGTGGAAGGAAAGTTAGAAGAGCAAGCCACTGTTTTCTCACCTGGAAAATGGACATTACATATGGTAGTTCTACAGGCATTGCTAAGGATTAAAGACAAGAAATGTCGGGAATCTAGCTGGACCAGGGACCCGGCTAGCCAATAAGCCCTCACTAAACATTCACTCCTCTCTGACTCAGGGCTAGAAGAATCCCACCTGCCTCCTCCTTACCATAGCTTTAGTTTCCAGAGCATTCTCTGGAGGCTGACTCTATAGGTGGCATGAGGATTCTCATTCAAGCGCTCAGTGTATAGATAGATTTGGAGTAAATAGAAATATGGTCAGAGATGACAACAATAAAGGAATTGAACTGTGCAGCAAGCACAGTTCACAAAAGTCGAAGTGGGGTCTGAACCAGACTGTCAGGACAGGAGAGAGTCACCCACGCTGGCCTATTTTCTTCCTTGATGAAGTAGGAACCACTGCAGCAGCTATCAGCAGCTGGGATCAAGCACTCTAGAGAAGGAAATGCAAAGGAAATCCACTTCCTCAGCTGCGTGCAACATGAGTCACAACACAGAGCCAAGTGTCGAAAGGGCTGGCTGTCAGATACCAAAAAAAAAAAAAGAAGCCTCAAAGTCAACACAGAGCTGTAGCTTCTCGACAAAGCTCCTACTTGGAACCAGTCAAGAAAAGAGCGCACTCTCAGCGGTGGCCAACTCACCAAGTCACTGCTGACCAGGAAAGCGGAGAGGTCCACCAGAACCCATGTGGGGATCATAAAGAAGACAGCATGGCAGCCAAGAATGTTCAGCAGCCGGAGATGGTGGATCCGCGAGTCTCTCAATACCTGAAGAGGGAAAGCGTCTTTAAGGGCAGAGTAAAACTATACATGGCAAGAAGGGCTCCATTTACCCAGGCCCCCAACACAGTGACCGTATATTAACCCTGACATCCAACCTTGAACACCAGACCTGCAAGTCCATTTACGATGAGATACACAGCACATGCCCAAAACAAGCACTATGTTCCACATATAAAGGACTGAGAAAAGAAAAAGAAAAAAAAATCGTAACACTCAATGCTGCTGAAGCTGCAGTGAAACAGACACTCTGAAATCCCACTGGTTTAACCTTAAATTGATTAATTTAAAAATTATTTAAAATTAATTGGAAATACAAGCAGGCAAACTATATCAACAGCCACAAACACCTCATACCTTCTGACCCAAGAACTGTAAATCTATTATAAGCAAATAATCTGAGAAACAGAAAACATACACAAAGACCATTTCTGCAATACTTACAACAAAACTTGGAAATAACCTGTATTTCCAATAGGGGAACTTAACTGCATGAACTGTGGTATCTGGAAGTATGTGATTATCTCAGGAGTTAAGAGCAATAACTTTTAATGATATGGGAAAACGCTATGGTATAAAAGCAAATGAGCAAAGCAAAAATTTATTACAATATTTTGAAAATATTTTAATATTTGCCATTTTTGTTGACTGTGCTATTAATATATACATTGATTTAGTAATAAATATACCACTATTACATAGAGTGCAATGTTTTCAGTACTCATAACTGGCTGAAATTAATGCTATCACCTCAAGAAAGGAATAAATAAATGTCATGCCAAAATTCCAAACTAAGCAAAGCCAAACTTTTTAATGTATCTATAATATTGCAACTCTAAGAAATGCACAGGAAAAAATGTAATGTCAAGAGGAGTTATCTTTAGGGTACTGGACTGTGATTTGACTCAATAAAGTGGAAGTGGAAGCCCCTGGGCAGGAGGCTAGTCTCTTTTGATTCTTTATCTTTAGCACCACAGTGCCTGGTACACAGTAGGTGCTCAATAAGTTATTAGATTTTTTTAAAATTGGGCTTTTCTCAGGCTGAGCCCATGGCGCACTCGGGAGAGTGCGGCGCTGGGAGCGCAGCAGCGCTCCCGCCGCAGGTTCGGATCCTATGTAGGGATGACCGGTTCGCTCACAGCGCTCACTGGCTGAGCTCGGTGCGGCCGGTCTCAAAAAAAAAAAAATTGGGCTTTTCTCAGGCTGAGCCCATGGCGCACTCGGGAGAGTGCGGCGCTGGGAGCGCAGCAGCGCTCCCGCCGCAGGTTCGGATCCTATGTAGGGATGACCGGTTCGCTCACAGTGCTCACTGGCTGAGCTCGGTGCGGCCGGTCTCAAAAAAAAAAAAAATTGGGCTTTTCTCTATTTTTTCTTGTTCAGCATATGTTAATTTTCTAAGAGAAAAACAAACTATTTGAAAAGCAAAACAACAAACAAAATCTGCAGAAGGGAATGTAAGATTTTTTTTTTGCTCCAACACTGAAGAAATCTCCGCTTGGCCAGTTTCGCAAATGCCATCGGCTTGCTACCCGCACCCCCTGCCCCCAACACCATACATGTCTGTGAGATGCCCGGATACCTTTTTAGAGAATATGTTCTGAAGAGAGAAGCACAGCGTGGCAGCCAGGGCGCTGACGAGCCCCCACATGTCAAAAGACAACTCAGTGACGGTGGCCAGCAGGACGCCGCTGATGATGGGGATGAGTGACAAGTACACCTGCAAGAGGAGGGCAGGAGAGGCTGACAGGCCAGACTGGAGGGGGCCACCCGCCGCAGGTGCCTGGAGGAAAGCATCAGCTGCTCTCTCCTCCCTCACCGAAGGGACACCCCCTACCCCTCCAAAAAATGGCATCTTCTGAGACAGGATACCGGGCGGTGGGGACAAATGGTTATCAGAGTACCTTGGGCAGGGCTTGTGTTACTGTGGGCAGCCCCCATCAAGAGTTCCTGCTCAGAGCCACAGACCAGGGCTGGTCCTAAGCTAACTGATCTATCCAGCTGCAGCAACACACCCAGGGCTTGAAGCCCTGATCCTGAGATCCGCTTCCTCTTATTTCACGCTCTTCCAATGTGCTGGCTGGGACACCACACTGTCGCCTTCTCCCACTGGCTACCTCTTTTCCCCTCAGGTCTCAGCTCACCCACCATTCGCAAGGAGAACGTTCCCTGACCCACCTCCACTCTGGAAGGTTCCTGTGCTGGCGTGTTCCCATGGCCATCACCTGGGCTTCCCCAGTACAGAGCTCTCCACTCAGTACACCTGCCAATTACATCATCTGGGCCCAGTTAGACCAGGCACAACTTTAGGGTAGGTCCTTGTTCACTACTCTATCCTGGTGCCTGGCACACAGTAGGCACTCAATAGCTGCTAGCTGAATAAACACATAGCAAACATAGTGACAGGAGGCCTTCCAGAAGGTCAGCGTGCCAGGGCCTGGTGGCTAACTGGCTCCGAACTCCCAGGATCCACTGGGACCCATTCTCCATTGTCCAGCTCTTCTGAGTCATCCCTCTCCAACGAACAGCACTCTTAAGGCAAGGTGGAGATTTTAGGAAGGGGTAGTGCTGTCCCCCAGGAGGGCAGAGCAAGGTCTGTGGACTGGGGGACCTGAATTCCAACTGCCCCACTACTGGCTGCAGCCCTCAGGCCTGTGACTCTCCCCTCTGAAGCCCCAACTCTTCCCTTGGAGATCAGGAATGCTGATTACTGGCCTTACCTGCCTCACAGGGTGGGTCCCTACTAAGTTATTACATCACTATCATTAGCCTGCCTGCCTAAAAGAGCCAATCCCTAATCTTTCCTCAGTGTGTCAAGTTTCCAGCTCCTTGCCCAAACCGGTTACAATGCCCCATACAACAGGGAAACGTGATCAACATGCTGTGTTACCAGGTGATGCGGCCATACACCTCCCGGGCAACTCTGACCCCCAGGGAGGCAAGTCAGACCTGATACTGCAGGTCTTGCTGGGATGAATATAGGCTGGAAAAAAAAAAAATCAGCCAGAAGTGGCCCAATTTCTATAAGCTGATCCAGGGCACTGCCTCTCAGAGTTACATAGAATACAGGATGCCAGAAACTGACCACTTGGAAAAGTGGAAAAGAAGGGCTGTGTCCAGCATGAAATGGATTCCAGCTGGGACAACAGGAGACCCACTTCCACTTAAAGACACGGGGTGAGGCTGTCTCTGGCTGAAGCCGTGGCTTCTCTCACTCCAAGCCAGGAAATACCCTGGCTTGGCATCATGAACAGGTCCTGGACTGTGCCCAAAGCATCTTCCTAATGTAGCCCTGAGTTCTGTGTGTTGCTCTCAATGCCATTCCCAGACAATCACAATTCCTAGCTGTTTTAATTTCCAAGATTTTGCTGCATTTTGCCAAAATCAAACTCCTTTGACTAGCATCTCACTTCTCATCCCAGAAGTCCTCTACCTGACCATTCTCTCGCAAGTGAAAACCTATCAGAGTGCTGATCCATCCCTTGTCCCACTGGAGAGGCATGCATGGGGTGACTTGTCAAGATATGACCAAGTCATCACCTATCCGCAATCTCAGGTAGGGAATCAAAACGTGGGGGAAGGTTGGACCTTAGAGGGATGGCGGCATCCTTGAGACCACAGAGCAGAGAGCACAAAAGAGCACACACTCCACCACTGCCTGCCCGCAGGGTAATTCCAGAACGTCAGCAGCAAAAGAGCCACTAGAGGCCTCTACACTGACTTCCCTGTTTGACAGAAAGCCAGGCAGCCTGCAGGCCAGAAGCCTGGACCACGTCACCAGTTGGGCAGCAGCCGGGAAGACCCTGGAGCCCCCAACTGCCTGGGTTTACCTTGGTACTCTGCTTCTCCTTCATGATGATCCGGGACAGGAGTACCACCCAGATGGGCATGGTGGCCTTGACTGCAAAGAGAGGGAAGGTCGCTCAGGGCGCTGCCCAAGTCCCAGGGCCCGCTCAGGGGACCTGTTCCACCTCCACGGCGGAGTGACAGCCGCTCAGAACTCTTCGACCCTTCTCTCTGCGCAGGGCTTCCTCCCCACCCAACAGCTGCGGCCAGCCCTGCTGGGCTCCCCTCTCAGCCCCCTTCCTCCCTGAGAACCCTGTGCGTGTGCCTCCCCTGCCGCAGCCTGGGCGGGCCTCTGCCGACCTCCTGTCCCGGAGTTCCAGGTCCCCGACCGGCGCACGGCGCCTCCCACCCATGCACGAAGTCCCGGGCGGCGCGGCACCCACCGGTGTGCGCGTAGGACACGGGCACCTTCCAGATGCTGACGTGCGCCGACACGGACGCGAAGTACTTGCCGAAGGCCAGCGGCAGCACGTAGCGCGGGTAGAAGCGCGGCGGCAGCAGCGGGCCGGGCGACCCGTGCGGGCTGGGCCCGGGGCCCGAGACGGGAGGCGCG
>NW_007728905.1:255916-270501 GCF_000696425.1 Galeopterus variegatus
TGCCGTTCCCTATTGGCAGCAGCCCCCGTGCGTCACCGCCGCGCGCCAGCAGACGCGCCGCTCACCACGTCGCGAGTGCAGGCCCGGCCCTCCGTTCCAAGTGCTTCCGGCGGGGACTGGGCCGAGCCCGGAAACGGAACTAGCCGACGAGGACGCGGGGCTGAGCCGCGGTCACCTCGTTGCGGGCCATCCCAGGGAGCCGGGGACCGCGGCCCGAGTGGGCTGGGCGGATGGGAGCGCGAGGGCCCGCTGCATGGGCGTCTGTGAGCAGGCGATCGAGCTCGCGGGCCGACCCTCAGGGCCTCGGCGGGTGGCACGTCGGCGCCCCTAACCAGATGCCTGAAGGGCTGGCGGCGGCGGGCACCGAGGGTGAAAGAGAAGACCTTTGGGGAAAGAGTCCAGACTGTGAGAAGATCTACTCGGACTAACTGATCTCTGCAAAGGGGGGGCGGACGCCGTGGCCGGATCCCGGTAGAGGGGCCAGCCCGGAGCACCCGGTCCTCGGGAGCGCTTCTGGGAAGCACCGCGACTGTGCGGTTCGCGGCCTGGCCCGGCACCGTCCCACCGGATCCTAGGAACGCTGTGCGGTAGGTGTCACCACCCCCACTTCACAGACGGACAGGCCGAGGCCCAGAGAGAGGCAGCGACCAGTCTGAGGGCCGTGGCGGGCAGCCTCCTTGGACACCTGTCTCCAGGGCTCTGCAGGCCGGGGAGGTGCCGGCCCTGGCCGCTGACGCCCGAGGACCGGCGCGGATAGACCTGCCCCAGGCCCCGGTGGGGGAAAGCAAGACGGTGTTTTCAGCAAGATGGTCTTATACCACTTAGAGGACTTTGTTAAAAAAAAATCATGCGTTTCCAACTTTTGAGGGGAAAGGGGGCAGTTAAAATTCCCTTTTACACTGTCCTTCCTTAGAAAATTAGAAAGTAGCAACCTACCTTGATCCCCCAAATGTTGGGGGGTATCTTAGCTTATCCTTGTGTTCTCAAAGGCAGGCAATATCTGTATCCTGAGGCTGACTGGATACTCGTACACAGGTGTGGTAGTCTCTGCAAGTGGGGGCAGGGGCAGCAGTGGCCTGTCTCAAAGCTCAGGTCTGAGAAAGGGAGGTGCTGATAGGATGCCAACCTCCACACCCTAATATCCTCCAGCTGGGCCTACTGCTTTGTCACAGAGTAGTGTCATATCCTCAGGACATCCACCTGACAGCAGAGGTGGCCAGGGTGAGAACACAGGCACAGTGGGGTTAGGAGAGTAGCTACTCTGCAGCACAGCTGAGTGTCAAACAGTTCCACTGACGTTTTTCGGGTTTTTTTTTTTTTTTTAAGCTTTTATTATTTTTGTCCTCACAATTCTGGGATAGGGACTTTAATCCCCCAAATGGGGTCATGTGCACTGGAGTGAAGAGGTTAGCCCAGAGCCATACAGCTTTAAGTGGCAGGTCCGGGGTTCAACCTCACACTGCCCCCAAAGCCACTTCACCTGCTACCCTTTCCTTGGGAGGGTGTTTGTGTCATGTACCAAACCTTTGTCAGAAATCTCTGCTGGCTGTGAAACTGGTTCTGCAGGTTGGAAGGAATGTTCCTGGACCCCTTGGTTTGCCCTCAGAGGCTGCCCCTGTTAAGGAGTAGCCATTTTTTCATTTGTGAAATTAAGCAGTGATGAACAAGATGACCTCTTCTGGAGTGAAACAACTAGAAAACTAAAGTCTTAATTTATGGTTTCAGGGACAAAGGGTGGAGAAGTAAAAGATTATCACCTTATGGTCAAAGGAGAAAAATTAAAAAAAAAAAAAAAAAAAAAAAGCAACCAGTAAGACAGCCTCAGGCCTGAATAGAAAGCTAGCAGCCTGGGGTGGGCTGCCAGAGAGACTCCTGAGTCTCTGGGCCATGCCATGGAAGAACTACAGATTTTTTGTGGGGGACAAAGTCACTGAGATGGAGGGCTTCTCTGGGGCAGGTGAGATCTGGATTAGACAGGATAACATCCCTTGATGTCTCCCCTGCCCCCCCGCCCAGACTGTCACCCAAAGCTAGCAGGTGGCCCAGAATGAATGAGAGACAGATGGAGGTCCCACCAAATGCAGCAGGTGGTGTGGTCAGTTTCCATGCACAAGATCAACCCTGCGGCTGTGCCCTGCCCTGTCCCGCTTCCCTGCAGTCTGGCTGTGGGGTCCGGGATTTCCTGGCTCATCGGGAATTTAGGAGACGGCTGATTGGCTGTGAAGATGCTTATGAGAAACGATTCTCAGACTGGTTTGTGCAAATGTTTTTTTTTTTTTTTTTTTTTTTTATTTCCACATTTATATCACAAGGTGTCCACTTACTGGACCAAATAGCAAAGTTGCTCCCTTCTGCGCCCTGAGAACACAGAAGTCTAGGTACTGTACATTCACTAAGGCTCCTTGTTTTTGCAAATCGCGTTTATGACAAACAACCATAAGGCAAACAAATCTAAAGGAATGGTTATGAGTGTTTCCAGCGTACAGACAGGTCTCCCTCTCACCCAACGGTACAGCTCACACCCCAGTAGCACCCGCGGTGGTTTTTGTGTTGTTTGGCAGGGGGGACCTCTAGAAAAGTGAAATTTTCTAGGTATGTGCAGGAAGGGAAAAGGGGAGGAAGAAAGGAAAGTTATTTGGCTGGTGGTCAGATGGAACAGGGGGAGAAAATAAACTTGAGAAAACTTAAATTTTTTGCAGCATTTCTTTAAAAACTGAGTTTTTAACTGAAACCAGATACAAATGGGTGGATGCCCATGGAGTGTGGGTCAAACTGGCTGGCCACTTGGCTGGCTTGCCACAGCCGAGAAGCTTCCGGCACACAGAAGGAAACACTGGCTTGACAGTGGCTGGGGGTGCAAACAGAGGCCACGGCGGAGCCCACCGTCTCACAGACATTCGGGCCAAATTAAAGAACAAAATGCAAACAGATGAGATGCGTGCTTCTGTTGCTGTGTTACAGGTGACCTCTCCCACAGGTTTTCTGTGCCTGCCTGCAACTGAGGTCCCAGCATTCTGGTGCTGGAAAAAGTCCACACCTCTCCCGGGGTGGGGGACTAACGCTTTTATAGCTGGCTTGCTATAGAGTTCTGAACTCACGGTGCCATCCTTCCTTCCACACGGTCCTTCCTTTGCACTTTTGTTAGTAAACTGGTAGCAGCATTTCACAAAAGAAGGAGAGTTTTGAGGGAAGAGTGCAGAGACACCGCGTGACTCCCACCCCTCCCTCCCGCCCCGGCCGGACTCCCGGGTACCCAACTGCTGAAGGCGGCTGGGCCCCAGCCACCCGCCAGCCCCAGCTGCCACAAGGTGGGAATGCACTTTGTGGCCGAGGGGCTGGTCAGTCCAAGCAGACATAAGGCAGAACGTTCAACCGCCCGTCGTCACCGTGCGGGTCGAGTGATATGCACTGCGTCCAGTCATACCAGTTACCCTGTGTGTCCTGACACCCGTTCACCCCCGGCCACTGGTGGGCCTGGATTCTGTCAAGATCGTCCTGTGTGACATCCCGGGTCAGCCCTGGCAGGTCCACGGGCAGGCCGTGGGGCACCAGCACGTGTGGCTTCCTGGCCCCACGCCGGGTGCTCTCCTCCTGCTTCAGGTACTCAGACATGAAGTGGTGAGCCCCCGGGGTCTGCGCGCCCGATGACGAGAGCAGGCTGCTCTGCCGGCTCAGATAGGACTGGATGATCTCGTTGCGCGACAGCTCCTTCCAGTTCGTCTGTTCAAAGGGGCTCTGGAGGCTGGCCTTGGCCTCCTGCTTGTCCAGCTCTGTCCTGGGCAGCTGTTCTGTGTGCACAGGGCTGTCTGCCCTCACTGGCTCTTTCTGGGTCAGAGGTTTGATCTGCCTCGTCATGGGGTCAAAGGTGAGCTTCCGTTCTTTTAACCGCACAGGCTTGACACCTGCCTCGGCCACCTGCCCGTCCAAGTTTACTGTGTAGTCTCGAGGCCGGTACCTCTTCTTCTTTTTACTGTCTGAGCCACCTGAAGAGGCAGCGTCGCTGTCCGCCTTGGAGGAGTCTGGGGAGAAGCCTGCCCGGGGCAGGAGGGGCTCAGCCGGGGACAGCCCTGCCTTGCAGCCTGGCCCCGCCAGCCGCTGGTGGCCCTCGGGCTGCTCTAGCCAACGCACTGGGCTCTCTGCGCCTGGCAGCAGCTCGAGCCGCCGCACAGGGGGTGTGGACGGCTGGGCCAGTGGAAGTGGGGACGGCACCTGTGTGGCATCAAGGGACTGGGGCCGTGGTGAGGGGATGGGCACGGAGCCCTTGGGTGCGTATGAGCTCTGCTGCCGGGAAAAGGGGCCCTCGTGCCGTGAGTTCCGGGGACTGAAAGAGCAGTGAGGGAGCCCCTTGGGGTGAGGAGGCCCTGGAGTCTCGTCCACCCTGTCCAGCTGCTGCAGCACTGAAGGCTTTATCTGCAAGCAGGGGCCGGGGGGCTTGCCCAGGCCTGGGGAGCTGGTGTGCGGCCGGACGGCGTTGACAGGGATCTTGCCACTGTGCTTGTCATTCTCACCGCGCTCCAGGCGGCTGCCCTCAGCGCCCACGTGCCCACTGCCATCCAGGGGTCCAGGGAAGCTCTCCGGGCTGCCGCTGATCCCGTTGGTGGGGAGGGGGGATGAGTTAGGGACCAGGGGGTCATGGCTGGCTTTGGAGACCTTGGGAGGCGGCCCAGGATGGCCGAGGTCACGCTGGTCTCCCCGGCGCTTGCGGCTTCCCAGCCTGTCCAGCCGCTGCCCGGGCAGCCTCTGGATGTCGTTGCGGTTCTTCAGGTCGTGGATGCTCTTGGGTGTGCCAGCCGCCCCCGCCTCCGGCCGGCAGTTATGGGCACCCCCGTTGGCCGAGCTGGCAGCCCCTGCCAGCCCCCGCAGTGCCGCCTCATTCTGGTGAACGGGCTCAATGAGCTTCTGCCAGCCCCGCAGCAGCTTCTTGGCCCGCCGGGCGAGCTCCTCGTTCTTGGTCTTCTTGCGGACGTCGTTGATGAGCTTCCCAAGGCGCGTTTCCTACAACCAGAGACACAGATGGACACTTCTGAGACAGGGACATCCCCATGAAAAGGGTGCTGAGCCAGAAAGGGTGGAAAGCGCCCCTGGCTTTGAAATGACCCCTCCCCCACTAACCCCTGAGCTGCCACAGCTTCCCCGACACAGAACCAATGAGGATTTCTGGTCCTCTGTAACAACAGAAATCCTCAAACCCAGTTCTTAAGAACTTAAGATCACAAGGACGCAGGTGGCTTTCTCAGAAGCATGGTCCCCCAGGCTCCCAGCACCTGGAGGCTGTGGACCATCAGGGCCACTGCAAGGACACTCTTGGGATGACAGCATGCAGTGGTCAAGGCAACAGCACAGAGGACCTGGTCCTCAAGCGGAGGTCCAGGGACAGCGTCACTCACTGGAGCCTCCTCTCCTGCAAGCATGCCTCTGCCAGTATCCCCACATGCCCCCGTGGTGTCAGGGCGCAGAGGACAGAGTCCAGTTCTGGGATTAACACCACCCCATGCCTGCAGCACAAAGCGCCTCACTTGGTCCTCGGAAGACCTCACTGGACTAGTGAGGAAGGACCCAGGTGGGGCTGCCCTCCCCCTCCCAAATGCTTGAGCCCAGGGACACTCACCTCCAGTGCTTCTTTGGTAATGGGGTATTTCTCCAGGCTGGAGATGACTTCCAGCACTGCCACCATGTTCCGGATCTGCAAAACAACAGCCATTCATCAGGCCCCCACCCTTCTCTGGAAGGCTGGGAAGCCCAATCCAGCCTGTTCAGTCTTTCCCTCCCCTAGAGCAAGAGAGGCTGGCACCACAGAATTCCCCACCCTATGTCACTTCCTATGTGCTCCCTGGGGCCAATGTGACCCCCAGCACTCCCCGTCAACCCAGTGCCTGACCTCTTCCAGTGCATGGCATGCAACTTGCCCCAGCCCCTCCTCCGTGCCCACTTGCTGCTGAAACTCAGGACGCTTATGAAACCAGATCTGCTCCTGATACCTGAGATGAGCTCGACCCTGCCATCTGATGGAAGCGGGGGTGGCACTGAAAGATTTATCAAATAAAATACACACAAGCCTAGAAAAAAAGATCAAGACACAGTAAGCCACAAAGAGAGAAAAACGCCACAAAAGTGGGAGACGACACAGGCCAGGAGGCCCTGCAGAAGAGGTATCTGGAGCATCCAGGGAACGCCTGGGCAGTAAGAAGGCTGACAAGGGCCCAGTTAAAGTGGTCAGAAGACAAGAACAGGCACCTACAAAACAGACGACAGCAGTGCGATGCTCATCTTTATTAGTCATCAAGGAAATGCAAACTGAACCCACACGTGGGTTGGTGAGCTCCACGCCCCGCTGGCAGAAGCGGTATCTGACGACTCTGGGGGCTCTGCAGCAAAGTGGAGCATGTACACCTCCCACGACCACACAGCCCGTCCCTTTTACCACCTCGCTGCGAGCCAAACCCAGCCCTAAGCACCTTCCACGCGCTACTAACTTGCTTGCTTGCTGCAGCAGGCCCACGGGCTGGGTGTGCTGTCACCGCATTGCACCGAGGCAGACTCCTGCCGTGTGAGCCAGGAAACAGTGCGGAGTGGCACGGGTCATGGTGGTCGAATGCTAGAACAACACGGGTGTCCACCAAGGGTCAGGGGAGCAGACTGATCATTTCAAGAGGAATCTCACAGCAACAGAAACAGGCTAACCACAGCCTCAGCGAATCAACAAGGACAATGTGAAAACTAAAACTCTAAAGCTTCTGGAAGAGACACAAGATCTTTGCAACCTTGGGATAGACAAAAATATTTCTTCTTGGAGCCCCAAAGCACTGTCTAGGAAAAAGTACTGATAAAGCATATGAATTAAAATGAACAACTGCTTATGAAAAAACAATGTTCAGCCTGGGGGACTATGCTGCCAAAACATGCCTGGTGAAGAATGTGGATCCAGAAGAGATAAAGAACTCCACAGGTACCTGGTGGGCTAGCCAGCAGGTGGGAGCCCACCGGCCCCTGAGGAAGCCCCCTCTGCTCTCCACGAAACTCACACACACTATGACAGAGTTATGCAGGCACACGACAAAAAGCACGTCTCCCACCCAGCCACTGTTGCGTTTCCTTACATGTTTTCCAGAAACACCCCTTGCATATACAAATGCAGACACACACAGCTATCTCACGGTGAGGAGGCCGGGCCCAAAGGGACAGCATGCCATCTGCTCCTGGTCCTGGGGCTCCAGCACCAATGGGGCTCCTGGGTTTGCTACATGGCCTCGTCTCCACTCACCCATGACCTCGCCCTGGTATATTTAGAGCCCTGGGTCCCCACATACTCCTGAACCAGCAGTCCCTGCAGAGCGGAACACTGCCCAAACCCAGCTAGCCAGGCAGCACAGAGTGTCCTTGTCCTTGAGCAGACACCATCCTGCTGCCAGACAGGAGGGAGGAGGCAGAACACCTGGGCAACCCCAGGGTCTGGCACTGAGCTGTGCCCCAGAAATCAGCACTGAACCTACAGACAGCCACAGAGCCTCCTGGAAACTAGATGGGAGCTGGGGACGTGGGATGAAGGTCTGAGGGCCCTGCCTGCGCGCTCATGTGTCCCCCCGCCCCGCTCGGGGCTGCCTGAGGAGCTGCATTCAGGCATGCGCAGAAAGGCTTTCAGCGTTCAGGGCCCTTGGTCCTATGATAAATGCTACATACTCTGCGGTGCCCTCTCTGCCGCCAGTGTGCAGGCCACTTTCCTGAGGAGTAAAGGAGGCTAGGCAGAGTGAGAGGATGGGTGCCCAGCAGGGCCACTCAACCAGAAGGAAGAACTGAACCACTGCCATCATCCCAGGAGACTGCCTGTCTGCCCTGTTTCTGGGTCACTCTGGTACCTATCTGCGTGGGAATACACTCGATCCTAATCCACAGCACACTATTCTGCAGTGGCCGCCCTCGGAGGATGGCTTTAGAGCAGCTCCACGTGCTCATCCCGGTGCATATGGTGGCCCAAGGGTCATTTACAGCCTCTTGCTATCAGGAATAGTCTGGTGCATCCGTGGCCCTTTCTTCCTCTGGATTTCTCCCTTGGGATTCATTCCCAGTTCAAAAAGACCTGTCCATGCCCACTGTTTTCCTCAGTTTGGCCAGTGGCTGCGGGAAGTGCCTGCGAAGGTGGCAGGAGTGGGAGGAAGGTGGCAGCATAACCTGAGGGCAGGCTGCTCTGGGAAAGGCAGGGGGCCAAGCAGGGAGGAGCACTTGGGGAAGTGGCCAGGACCCCTGACCTGCTGTTCCACAAGCAGGACAGGAAGTTAGCGGGTGGGCCCAGGTTTAACCCTGTTATACACACAGGCCCACCCCAGCCTCCTAGGAAGTGAATGTCGATGGAACTGACTCCTTAACTATCACACTGAATACGTGCAGATCCATGCAGTGCAACCCAGTACACATGAGATAACAGGAAAGTGAATGTCAATCCCACGTTTCTGGAATCTCACAGAGAGACCAAGAAGGCCTGGTCTCGGGCCAGATGCCTTGTGGCCATCGGAAATACTGAGGTTTGCGTCCAGAAGAGGGCGAACCAGCCGGGCCCCCAGAACAGCACTTGGGCACACAGGTGCCCACCGGCAGAGCACTCATGTTGCTGAACATGCCCTCACTCACACCGAAGGGATGCTCCAGGGACACAGGGAGGGGACAACCCCTCACTCAAGACCACACAGATGACAGTGTTCCCAGGGCTTTTATGTGGTCGTCCCACAACGAGAGAATCAAGAGCAGGTGCAAAGTCCCCCAGAAAGCTTCCAGAAGGGCTAGCACGTTTGTCCCTGGAGAGTCCTTCAGCCCATGCTAAGCTACTACTCCAGTCAGCTTAATCAGGGACATCTGCTGCTTAGCTCACAGCAAGTGTGAGGAAAGAAGCAGGGCTGGCCACGCACAGGGGCGAATCCAACAGAGAGGACGGCAGCCAACCCTCAGAAGCAGCCTGGGCTAGGGTCTGGTGCGCAGGCACCACACACCTGCTCGCCCGACCCCAGCAAAATCCCGTCCTGCATGCCCCAGGTCACAGGGAGCAACGGCTGACGAACCAACTCCACAGCATGCTGCCCTCCATGCAAACTACCAAAGACACACTGCATCTCACCTTCTCGTGACATGTTTTAGAATATTCCCTTAAGAGATGGTGTGATCTGGAACCTGCTACAGAATAATCCACGCGGTGTAGGTGGCAGGATGGGGATGGATGAAACAATGTTGATCTGCTGTAGACAGGTATCTACTGAAGTGGGGCTGGTTACCTTATTCTCTCCACTTTTATGTTTGAGTATGGCACAAATAGGGAAGGTTAGAAAACATGCCTGTTCTAGCATTTGGAAGGGAAATTTCACTGGATCTAGAAGGAACTGGCAGCTGCTCAGAGATGATATGAGCAAATACCTGTCTCTAAGTCCTCGCAGTGGCCCCATGCTCCCACTATCTGGTGCCTTCATGGACAAGAGGGCCAAGGACTGGGGAGGACCCTGTTTTCCTGCACAGTGAGCCTGTCTCGAGCCTCCTAACCTCTGATTCAAATGACATGGCATATTCTATCTGATGAACACATCAGCAGCACCTCACCAAGCCCCCTACAGGCTATGGAGTGGCCACTCAACAAAACCAGTGCAAAAACAACACACACTCCTAGGGCTGCAAAGAGGGGGCTACAAAAGCCAGTGCCAGCCCCTACAGGCTATGGAGTGGCCACTCAACAAAACCAGTGCAAAAACAACACACACTCCTAGGACTGCAAAGAGGGGGCTACAAAAGCCAGTGCCAGCTTTCCACCCCTGCCCACTCTCACAGGTGGTCTCAAGCTTCCCTGCTAACGGGGCCCACAGAGAGCCTGGGCTACAACACTTCCTTTGTGCTCTGAGAGGGAGCCCAGGATGGCCACAGCCACAGAGAGGGCAGCTGAGACCAGGAGGAAGGAGTTGGCAAGGGGGGGTTCCAGGTTTCCAACATGAGGGCAAAAGCCCCTGCCCCTCTATGAGAGGGCCTCTCGGGCACTGAGGATGCCCTGGTGTGTGCACACACCAGGCTGGAAGCCAGGCAGGAGGGGTCAGGGTTTGGGAGCACTTCACGGAGGGGCGTGGGCCAGGTCACTTGTCCTGAAAGGGCAGAAATGTGGCAAGGAGCCAACAGTAACCCACTGGCCACAGCTGAGCTGCAGGCTCAGAACTTTCTTCCTAAGCTTCCTCTGAAGGCCAGCTGGCGGCACTGCCCTGTGGCTGCTCTCTGAAACCTAATCACACCTTGGACCCCTCCCGAGTCCAGAAGACCAGACTCTTCAGAAAACCTGCCCACTCTGTGGAATGATCTTTCAAACCAAACCCTCACAGTAAAATATTTTCATTGGGCCTCATCAGGTGTCTGGGTTTTTCTTCTGTGAATCAGATGGCTGGATCCGGATGCCAAGCTGGGGCTAGCACAGCGGAGCAGACGCACCACTGACCAGCTTCCTCCTCACCCTATTTCAGGGCTACCTTGGTAAAACCCCCAGGTCCAGAGTAATGACAGCCTGTGGGGGATTTCCAGCCCTGATCTGAAAGAAGGAACTGAGATGCTGAGTCTGGAGTCCGAGTGGCCCCTCAGCTCACCACCCACTTTTCCTCCACATCTGATAGGCTCCCACCTGCCTGCAGTCCCCAGCCTCTGGGATTGAAGCTGGCGGTGTGCAGCTGTGATGGCAAAGGGGAATCCCTGCACTCCCCGAGCTCTGACCACCCGTCAACCCGGGGGCAGCAGGCCAGGGCAGGCCCACCCTGCCCAACGCCCATAGGACCACCACTAGATGGGTCCTCCTGGGGCCAAGTTCTCTCCCTTTTCATCCTCTCAAGCCCACTTTACAGGTAAGGAAGCTGAGGGCCTGGCAAGGTAATGGACGTCCAGGTGGACGACATAGCTAGCCTGGCAAATCTCTGCCTAACACACATGGCCCATCTAGTGCTTTACTAGGTGGGGTGGGGGGTACCCAGACACCACCAGGCTGCAATAACACTGGCATCCTGCAGCAGGGAAATGCATGGGTTACAAAGGGTTACTTGAAGCCACACAGGGCCACCTCGACCCTGGCACAGGGGCACCACAACAGGGGCTTCAGCCCATGCCCAAAGCTCACCATGAGCCATGGGCCACAATGATGGCACTGGAGCCTGCTCCCTTCCTGGCTGGCCCTGGAAGCGGTGCACACCAAACTTGGACTTTCACAACCCACCAAGTAGTCCTGCATTCTCCCCGCCTCACTGTCTGGCCAGCCCTCTTGACCACCCTCGGGGCCCGCATCCATGTAGTGCAGCCCACACCTCTCGATCTGTGGGCTCAAAGCAAGCCAGGTCAGCAGCCCCCAGTGAGGCCTCAGCAGCAAAGCACCTGTAAAACAAGCTCACTTTAAAAACCAACACTGTGGAAGGTTTTTTTTTTTTTTTTATTCCAGAATGGCCTAGACAAGAATTTACAAAAACCATTTAGCTCAAACGACTTTGGAAGCAAGCTGCTTTCCAAACCAAAACACGTCACAGATGGCACCCAGAAGCAAGCAGCCGGACTTCAATGTGCTAAGCATCCTAATGCCATCCCCCGGCTCAGTCACCTCCCCACCCCAACCCAAGTAGTGTCTGCTGAGAGTGCTCAGGTGAATGAAACAGGGCTTTGAGGGGGGCAAGTGCTTGTCTGTGATTTGTCCCGGCCACACTGTTTTCAGCCAGAGCAAGTCTTATTGCTTCTGCCCAATGCCACACACATTCCCAGACAACTGGGACCCAAATTGCCACTGCCACAAGCTGGTGCAGGAGGTGGTGCCTGTGCCCCACAAGCCCACCCACTTCCCACTGCTGTCCCCCTGCGCATGGAAAGCCACCCCAATCCTCCCTCTTGGCTTCGGAAGGTGCAGCCCGCGCTGCTCTGCCTCACCAGGCCCCACAGCCAGGCAGGGGTGAGGGGAGCCTCCCTTAGGTGGCTGAGCATCAAGGGGCCAAGCAGGTCCACAGGGCTCTGCTGTGAGGATGCCTTCCTCCGAGGGGACCTGCGGGAGCCTCAAACCCACAGGGGCGAATTCCCTCGTTCACATCTTCACAAGGGAAGAACACAACAGGGCAGGGAGAGGGGCGGTGTCCCATCCCAGCCACAGCCGTCAAGCCCCCCACCTGCAAATGTACTTCCTCTCCAGATGGCAGGGCAGGACCCACTCACTCCTCCAGGAGTGGCCAGCCACCCACGTGTCCTGTCACTGTCCAGTGGCCCTAACCGAGAGGCAGAGCATGCAAAGGCACGCTGCAGCTCGGCCGGGGACTGGAGGCCAGCTCCAGTGCAGGCAGCACCCCACGGGCGACCCAGAAAGAGGAAGCCCAGTGCGGGGCGGCGGGGCTCCCTTGGCACACGGGAGGCAGGGCAGGGCAGGGAGGCAGCACTGCTCCCCACTGCCACCGCCCCCAACTGTCCCTTCCTCCCTCCTACTTTGTCTCAGCAGCTTTTCCTGACCACATACTGACCTAAACTCTCCTAACCTCTGAATCAAGTCCATAAGACTTACAATTCTTGTTGTAATTCCGCCCTTTGTGAGAGCACAAGAGCTCTCAAAACATCATCTGTAAGTGGTTCATTCCTAGACTGATACAACTGGAAAGCTGGAGAGCCAAGCACAGCTCTTTATTTCCGCCATAAATGCTCACAGAAGGGTCCTGCTGACAGCAGGCTGGATGGGGGTTTCTCCCTCCCAGCCTCTCTTCTAGCAACAGCCAATAAGAATGCCAGCTACAGAAGACTGGAAATAACCCACTGCCCATGGGAGGGGATACACGCACAGTGCTCAGTCCATATACACGTAAGATGGGTGATCCCAAGGAAGAGCGAGCCAGCTTTTCAGGAACTGACAGGGAACAACCTCCAAGAGACTGCCAAGCACAAACAGGCAGGCATGCAACAGCACACCCTGTACTACCACCTGGAAGAACCTGGGCTGGGGCTGGCAGATAAGGATCAGGCATTACCTGGCCCAATGCTGACACAAGCAAGACCGGTCACCAACCTAAGCCCAGTTTCTCTTCCATGGGCCCGGGAAAACCACAAGATGGTGTCTGCAGGTCCTAAGTGGCGGACTGACCCCCATCCCGGGAGACCATGCCCACAGGGGCGAGCCATGAGGGCTGGAACCCTCGCTACCATCGAGAGCAAGCCTGCCTAAGGAGAGCAGCATGCCACCCCAACTGGGCTGCTGTAGCATTCCAGGAACTAGACATTCTAGAATTCCCCACAAGTCACCAAGTGCTTTCTGAGCATCGACTGCAGGCAGGCACTCCACCAAACTCTAGACCTGTTGGATTCAGGGATTATGGCCCACCATGGCCAAAGTCAAGGACAGAAGCAACAGGTGAGGCTCAAACCTGGGCTGCCAGGAATCCTGGTATGGGGAAGCCTCGAACTACAGGTAAGAGGATGAGGACATCCTTCTTCTCAGAGGGGGCTCAAGCACAGACGGGCAAAAGTGACCATACCCACAAACAAGGACCAGGACACCCCTGGCAGCAGTAGGAGGTCAGTGTGCTACAGACACATAAATAGCATGCAGCATCTGGTGGCCTCACTTTCCTGGGCACTCCCCATGGGGTCACCAAGTCTGTTGTGAGCTTGGGGCGGGGGGCAGGAACTGACAGAACCTCAGCGGGGGGCCAGTCTGGTTAAATCACTTGGCAAATCTGAGGGCAAGCAGCAAGGAACTCTTGTGCCCATTTTATAGGACAGGAATCTGAGTCTCCAAGAGATCTGCAAACTCACTGCAAATTAAGCAGTGAGTTGGGGTGTGCCTGTCCCGCCGGGCTGCATGAACTCAGTAACGGTCACTCCAAGGCAGAAAATACCAGGAGGGCTCTGTGGCTGGCGCTGGTCAGCTGGCAGCTCTGAACCCACCCACCCAGCTGTTCCCTCATCCACTAAGTGGGGACGATAACAGAAGCCTCCTTCATGGTTCTCAAGAGGCTGGCAAGACACATACACAGACACATAGGGCAGTGTCTAGTGCACAGTTGGCACTCAGGAAGGAGGGTCACCACGGAGTCCTCTGAGTGCCACGTGACTACACTTGGCAGGGGCTCAGGTCCAAGGCCACCCCTCCCCTCATCTGGTACCCTGCAGCATCTGGGCTGTGGGTGGAGCTGGAGGGATAGCAGTGGGTAAAGGGACCCCTGCAACAGGGGCCACCACAGAGAGAACCAAAGACACTGTCACCCGTGGAACACAATGGTGAGTCTGAGGATGATGAGATCACAGACCCCCACAGCAGGTATTATGTCACTTCCCCAACGAGGAAGCCAGGTTAGCTGGCCACAGGTTCATTACTACCCTAACCTGCTAACCCTGTGCAGTCAGCACATCCCTGTGTCCACACAGCAGGCCATTAGTGAATCTTGCTGGGGACCGGGGCTGAAATGGAGAGCTGGCTCAAGGTAGGGCAATGGAAAAATAGTCTCAGGATGAGGAAAATCTGCATGTCTACACAGGGAAAGAAGACAGTGAAGAAAGGGAGACTGGAAACTAAAGCAGTGGAGGTAGATACTGAAAATCAATGCGACTGACCATATTAAGAGGCCAAAAAC
>NW_007728905.1:270769-271040 GCF_000696425.1 Galeopterus variegatus
TAAAGCAGTGGAGGTAGATACTGAAAATCAATGCGACTGACCATATTAAGAGGCCAAAAACAAAAGGCTTTATGATCATCCCGATGGTTGCGGAAAAAGCATTTGACAAAACTGCTCTGCAAAGTGGTAAAACCCTCAGCAAACTAGGGATAGAAGAAAACTTCCCCAGCCTGATAAAGTGCTTCTACAAAATGCCCACAACTAGGGGCTGGCCTGGTGGCGCACTGGATAGTGCGCCGCTTGGGAAGCGCAGTGGCGCTCCCGCCCGAGG
>NW_007728906.1:0-5188 GCF_000696425.1 Galeopterus variegatus
GTTTTTTGTTGCTCTTGGAAATGCAAATAGTACTCTGGCAGCACAGTGCACACTTCTCAGGGTCGCTCTGTCCTCTGGCACGCTCGCTCCAGACCCATCGCCATCTTCTGTGTTATTCTTAAATTAATTTTTAATTTTTAATTTTTTATTGTGGTAAAAGACTCATAACATGACATTTACCATTTTAATCATTAAAGTGTACAGTTTAGTGGCATTAAGTACATTCACATTGTTGCGCAACTGTCACCACTACCCACCTCCAGAACGCTTTTTGTTTTCCCAGCTGAAACTCCTTACCCATTAAACTATTCCTTATTTGTCCCTCTCTCCTAAACCCTGGCAATCACCATTCTGCTTTCTGTCTGTCTGAGGGAATTTGACTGCTCTAGGTACCTCATATGAGTGGAATCAAACAGTGTTTGTCTTTTTGGGACTGGTTTATTTCACTTAGCATAATGTCCTCAAGGTTCATCCGTGTTGTAGCATGTGTCAGAACTTCCTTCTTTTTAAGACTGAGTAATATTCCATTGTATGGCTATACCACATGTTGTTTATCTATTCATCTGTCAAGACACTTGGGTTCCTTCCACCTTTTGATGTGTATAACGCTGCTATGAACATGGGTGTACAAGTATCTGTTGACACCCTGCTTTTCGTTCCTTTGGGTATATACTCTGAAGTGCAATTGCTGGGTCATATGGTAGTTCTATTGTTAATTTCTTGAGGAACTGCCACACTGTTTTCCACAGTGGCTGCACCATTTTATGTTCCCACCAGCAACACACGAGTTCCAATTTCTCCACATTCTTGACAACACTTGCTATATTCTGTGTGTGTGTGTTTTCCCAGTAGCCATCCTAACAGATGTGAAGTATTATCTCATTGTGGTTTTGATGATTTTTTTGTTGTTGTATATTTTTTTGGTGGCTGGCCAGTATGAGGACCCAAATCCTCGACCTTGATTTTATAGCTTTGATGTTTTTAATTCAAAGAAACCTCAGCTCCTTTTCTCTAAAGCCACTTTTTTCTTTTCTGATCTCCCTTTCCTGTCCTTCCAACATCTTACTTCAAAGTTGTACAACTTTCACTCCCATTCATAAATCTCACGGTAGAAGGTTTTTGTGCTAATTTCTATACAAATGACTGAGCTTTTAAAATGTCATTGGGAAAACATGGATCTTAATGTATATGAGAGCAAAATAGCCATTTAAAAAACACTATCCCCGCCCATAACCAGGCACACCACCAGCGCCAAGGAGCATGCCAAAAATATCACCTCCATGTGGGTGGCCCACCATAGTCATCACAGCAACCACTGCTGCCTTGAAAGTAGCCACAACCACCATGCAGATGGTCTGCCAGCCACTGGAGTGCATTGACACAAGGAGAGTCACCAGCAGAGACCAAAGAAAAGAAGAGGATGTCTCTCCCCCCACAAAGCCCATTCCACAGTGACAGAAGAAGCATCTGTTCTATGATAATAGTGGGGAAACTGATCACACCTCTCAGCATTGGACAGATCATTGAGGCAACAACTCAACAGAGTAACCATTACTCTTTCAGAGGGAGAGAAGAAATCTAGGGTTATCAGTGGGGGGAGGGGGAGGGAGACAGGGAGGGGGAGAGATTGGACAAGGGGCATAAAGAATAAGTACAATTTGTAACAATATACATACTGGTAATATTGATTTGATCAACATATGTCAACATTGAATTCCCAAAATATGTATAATCAATTATGATTCAATAAACATAAATAAATAAATAAATAAATAAATAAATAAATAAATAAATAAATAAATAAAAGACACTGTACTGTGAAGCACCTCTGCTCTGGGTCTTACAGAGCATCCAAGGATGGTTTCTGCCCAAGGAGAGACTCCCTGATAGAAGCAGGCAGAGCTGTCCTCTCACTGCTGGCTCTAGTGAGCAGCTGGCCCTGGGTGCTTACCGTTCTTTTCTGCAGGGGTCCCTGGAGACCTGGGGTCTGTCAGGATGTCCACATGCCAGAGAGGCTCCTCACAGAACCCAGAACATTCCTATTAATGCTCTCTGGCTCTGCCTCTTGGCCATCATTATGGCAGAACAGTGGAAGAGTAGAAATTAGCTCTGGGAAGAGTGGAAATGTTCTGAGGTCAGAACAAGGTGGTGGTGAGTGGGGCTTGCAGAAGGTGAAAGTCAGGGTGAGTCCCACAGAATCACACAGCTCAAACCAAAAACTTTGCAGTCTGTTCTGCAGGGGGCATGATCCAATTTGCATGTTAAAAAGGTAGGCGATGAATTGGGAGGCAGGGGACCACACAGGAGGCTTCTGAGGAGGTCCAGGAGAGAGGAGATGGTGCCTGGGACCAGGGCAGTGGCCGTGGTGATGGTGAGAGGTGAGCAGATTTGAGATACATTGTGGGGATTAGCAGGTCCTAGTGATGGATTGGATGTGGGAAGATTGGAGTAAGAATTATTGACTCAGTAAATCATGTGGCCATGAATTGAGTTGGGCACAGCAAGGAAGGTGCAAACTGTGTAAGTGAGAGGTATCTGGTCTACAGCTCAGTTTGGATAATGAAAGGTTTGCCCTCCTGGAAGGCACCTGCAACAAACTTGGACCAGGTGGCCATAAGACCTTGGTTCAGTTTTACTTGCCAAAGCCACTTTGGCCTTTGACCCTCAAAATAGCTATTTGAAATCAAGAAAAACAATTATTCCCAACCCAGAGTCCTCTTAATTAGCATCCAGTAAGCAATTGGATAAGAAAGGGCTTGAGTTTATTGTCTGCATGTGGGTGAATGATGAAGAATGTGGGGAACGCTCCTGTGACATTGGCTTCTACCATGTCATGTAGGGGCTTGGAGTGTGCAGCAAGTGAGTGGGCAATGGCAGTGGCCCTGTCGTTTGGGATGGGGATTAATGTGGGATGCCTCTGTGTCCCTTCCCTCTCCTCTCAGCTTGCCTTCTTGCTCCTGTCTCCTGGAGCAGATTGCTGAAGGCCTCAGTGGCCCCCAGTCCATGCCTCATGAGATGCATGTGCGTGAGACAGCAACTTTACCTCCTCCTGACTAGGAAGGCCAGCTTCCTGCCAGGAGGGCCCTGATCCCATGTCTGGGCCCCCCCTTCCCCGCTGCTGCTCCCTCACCAGCTCCTGCCAGCCTGCATGTTCTGGGTCTTTTATTACATCACCCCTTCCCAGTACTAAATTCTCCACTAGTTGAAAGATTTTGGGTTGAAATCTTTTGGATACAACTAAAGCCGATGTGGGATGTTTATTAAAAGGTTGCAGAGGTGGAAGGACTCAGGTGACTGCAGCCAGGGTGGAGGAGTACTGCAGCAGAGACAGAGCTACCAGGAACTATGCCAGAAGTGGCGAGAGGGCAGTAGGGGTGAGGACAGGGCCAGTGCTACACCGGGGACCCCCAGCCAGGCCCCTGGCTGGGGCAGCAGCCTCTAGAGGGCACTACACCACCATGAGACTAGATTGAAAACGGGGTGTCCGCCGGCCACAGTCTTGATATGGGCAGGTGCTAGGGTAGGCAAGTGAGGCACTCATCTTGGGCACAGAATTTAAGGGAGTGCCAAAAAACTCAGTAATCAAGATAAATTAGATTTTAATGCAACATTTAAAAAAATCCAAATACATGCAAAAAAATCTGTGATGAACAAAATATCAAAAGTTGCAATCAAGACAGGCTGTTTTTGCTAGTTTTATAACCCTGCACTACTGTGCAATGGGGACAGGTGTTCCCAACCAGCTCGAAGTTCCTGGCTGTCCCCTGCCGTGGGGGTGTATGAGGGTTGACAATGGGATATGAACAGACTGGAGAAAGTGGAGCTTTATATATAGTGATAGTTTGTGATTGTAGAGCTTTTATTAACCTTTTCCACTTGGTTCGAAAAATAGGAAATTATTTTGATAAGTGTACATAAGGGCTCAGATTTTTCTTTTGCCTCTGGCTCCAATATGACACCCCATGACCTTGGTCTCAACCCTTGATTCCTTAAGTAACTTGCAAACACATATTGAAGTCGGCAGCATCCTCAGGTGGGAACGAAACTGCAGAGCCTCCCTGCCAGCGCCCCTGCCTCTACCGAACGTTTTTGCCATATATAAATAAATGCCTGCTCACGGACAGTCAGCAGTCTGAGGGAATTCTGAAACCAAATTACTTAGGCTAGTGCTCTATACCGTAAATCAGTAATTTACCTCGTTATTTGATTTTTAAATCCTTTAATACATCTCCTAAGAAGAAGTCTGCTTTGGAAAAATCACCAAAGGAATTAGAAGAGGGAGAATAAGAAAACTCAGAAACATTAAAAGGGCTTTTCCAAATTTTTAATTGAAGTCCAATCAGCCTGCACAGTGAAAGTGAGTTAGTGAGCTACTCAGTCTGCAACTTTCACTGGTAGACCATCAGTTCCTCTCAACCTTCTCTCCATAAAGGGAGACTATCAAATGGGAGGGATGTTGGAGAGGGGTCCTAAGCCTCAGCTCAGGCTGGTGGGGCCTCCATGCTGGGTAACTTTCGGGGACCTCTGATTTCACATTAGTCTTAAGGATGGAGGGTTGACCCTGCTTGACCCTAAATGGCCTCCTCAACCCTTCTCCCTGTCGCTTCTGGTTTCTGCCTCTTCCAGACTCAACCCCCTTGGTTGCCACTTCTCCAGACAGTGGTCCCAAGACTGAAAAGCAGGCCTCCTCCCCATTCCCCAGTGCCCGTGAGAATGACCGGGTGGGCTCGGGGGTCCCCCCTGGGGGAGGGGGGTCTCCAGAGGCCTCTCAGTATGTTCACCAAAGTTCCTTCCCAGGCCTTGCTCTGCACAGAGGGATTCATCTTAGAGATGTGACGGGGGCTCTTGGGCTGTGGCAAACGAGGTGCCGGGTGCGGACAGGGACACCTTGAAAGAAAGACAGGACTTAGCCCTGCGCCACCGTGCACTGTTCTGCCCTCAGGTCCCTAAGCAGCCCTTTCTCTGCCACCTCCTGCCAATCCTCCCTTCTCCCCTCCCTAGCGCAGCCGGTTTGGGGAGGGACCGGTTCGTAGACCCGGGAGGAGGCCAGGAGAGCGCTGACTGGGACCCCAGGCTCAGTGCCCACCTTGAGCGCCAGGCTCGAGGGCCAGAGGGCGCGGGACTGGGCCGGGGCCGCGTGCACGGAGCTGTCCAGCACCCCGAGGCAGGGCGTGCGCCCCCCGGCCCG
>NW_007728906.1:6081-31107 GCF_000696425.1 Galeopterus variegatus
GAGGGCGAGCTCCCCAGCACCCCGGCCTGCTGGGGTCTTAGGCCTGGGAGGGAGGCTGTGGCCGCGGAGCCCCGGCTCCCGCCCGGCTCGGAATAGCGCCTCCGAGCCCGGGGTGAGCGGCGCGCCGGCGACCCGTTCCTGCAGGCGCGGGGGTGGCAGGCAGCGGCTTTCCGCCCGGCCGGCCCGCGCTTAGTCTGGAGGCGATGGGGCCTCGGAGCTGCGGACAAAGGCCAGGCCGGCTGTCCCCTGAAGATGGAACAGTTTCCTGCCCAGAGTTGGGGCGGGGGCGGGTGTTAGCTGCGGACGGGACCGAGGATGCCGAACAGAGGAGGATGCCTGGGGAGGAGGCGGCGGCGAGAACGACTCCTGCTTTCCCTTTGTGTCTTCCCAGACCCAGCGAGGCAGGCCTGTTCGGCCCGGGGTGGTGTGTTTGGGGAGGGCCGAGAGACCTGTCCAGGCTGGCACCTGGGCGGGAGGGGCTCCGGCCCTGCCCAGGAGTTTTTCTGTCCGCCTTTCCGGAGCCCTGCGTGGGGAAGAGGAAGGAAGGAGTTAAATCCTCCACCCACATGGCTCCTTTATTTACCATGATGAAGGAGGGAGGCCATTAGAAGAGCGAGGGGTTATTAGGGGACACCCTGTGATGTCACCATGAGGGATCTGTAGCCTGACAGGTTTGCTGCAGCCACTGAAATGACAAAGTAAAAAAGCTGTAGCCTCCTCTGCCCCCCACGAGTCAGGGAGCTCCAAGTCTGGGGGAAGGCCCCCCGCTCCAGCTGTGCGATCTGGTCTCAATAACCGGTGGAATGTAACTCCTAGGGCTCCCATCCCCCGATCTGGGGGTTCTCATGTGCTCTGGGCTCTGAGCTGCTGGGTGCTGGGCTTTCCTGGTGAGCAGGGCAGGGGGGACGGGCCCTGGGCTTCCCCCAGCCCTCCCTGCTTAGGAGATGTGGCGTGGCTCTGCCCAGCAAAGCCTGGCGTCGTGGGGGTGGGGAAGCTGCCCCTGCTTACCCCCCAGGTGGGAGCTGACCCTCCAGAGATGCTCCCTGCTTCCTTTAGCGTCCTTGATGTGGGGGAGGGGTATCCTAAACCCCAGGAAGTGTGGTTTGCCCTCCCACTCTACCCATATCCTCCTTCTGGGCCCATAACCCTTGAGGCAGAGCAGTAGTGAAAGCAGAGGACAGACCCCATGGAGGTGGGTACTGGAGGGGGCAGCAGAAGAGTTCATTGCCTCCCTTCTCAAGGTCAGCCTGGCACAGTGAGGTGGGTGGTACCATCACCTGGCTGGCTGTATCTCCCTGTACAATGGGGATAATCGGAACTGCTTCCCCTCCCTCCCTTGCTGCTGGGTGGACCAGGTGGCTGCAAAGCCCCCCTGAGGGAGTGGTAGAAGCTCTCTTGACAGTCAGGGCCCCCACCTGGGCTGAGCCAGGGCCCCTCTCTGATGGGTGGTTGTAAGCCTGACAGGGAACAGACTTTCCAGGCACGGGGAGTGGCAGAAGCGATGTGACCTGGTGTGATGCAGCCAGGCTTTCCTGCTGCTCTCTCAACTGTGGGCATGCCGTGGTGGTCCTGAGACTTTCTGGGGTCCTTACCTCTGCCCATCCCAGCAGGACCAGGGGTGGGAGGCAGGGTCTCTGGGGTGGTGCTCTGGGCCTTGCCCTGTAAGATGAAGGGTCCAACTTTGAGTTCAGCTGTGTTGTCCTGTTCCCCAGCAAGGCGCCTGGGACCCCAAGAGCCATCACCCCCACTGACCAGCAAGGCGCCTGGGACCCCAAGAGCCATCACCCCCTTGTTTTTGTCTCCACAGTGAACATCTTTCTCACGGGGAGGCTCAGCAGCGCAGTTCCCGCCTTAGGTAAGTAAGCCACTTCTCTCCTTCCTCCCATCCTTCTGGCACTTCTCGGTTAGTGACCTCTGAGGACAGGCCTTCTGGGTCCTGGCTCCACCCTGAGGCCACCTGGCCTCTTGTCTGAAGACGGTTCCCTGTGCATCTTTTCTGTATCACAGAGGAGCTATTTGGCCTTGGGCAAGCTTAAACTTCTTTGAGCCTCAGTTTCTTCTTTTGTAAAATGGGTGATATAATAGGATCTACCTCAAACCTTGGGCTCTAGGGGTGATCTCCAGTTGCCTGGACCTGGACCTGGTCCTGGGATGCTAGAGGCAGGGGAAGTCCTGGCTTGGTAGGTGAGAGTTAGACAGGAAGGAGAGTAGGGCACAGCTGTAGATCGGCTGGGCTGCACATGAAGGGTGAGTACGGGACAAGCTGACTTCGGGAGACAGCTGAACACTATCGTCCAAAACACCGTTGGCCAACAGTACACAGACTCTAAGGAAACACAGTCAGCACCGCCCTGCCTCCTGCCTGTCCGTGTGGGTCCGTCCATCCCCTGGCCATCTTGGGGCTCTGGCCTAGTGCAGAGCACAGCAAAGACTCAGGAGCAGGAGGAGTGGCCCAGTCCCTCCGTCCTCCATTGCTGAAGGGGCTGCCAGGGGTTGGTGAATGGATAAGTCCAGGCCCCTGTGGCCCTCGGTGCCACCAGGAGAATTCTGAGAAGGGCCTCTTTTTCTATAATTGATAAACCCCAGTAAACCTCTTACTAATTCAGCCTATATACCGCCATCTTCTGCAAACCCTAAAAAAGTATTAAAAAAAACACAAGTATCGACATTAAAAACATTAGGTCAAGGTGTACTCAGGGAGAATGTGCAGTCCGCAGTCTGGAGGACCTCTGACTTTGTTGTCTGCTGTGCTGCATGGTGGGGCAAGAGGTACCTGGCATTTCTAGTTCTGCTCAGGGCCCTGCTTGCTGCAGAAACCCACAAGGCTGGCTCAGGTGTTAGGAGCCAGAGCTCTCAGGAAGAGGGGCCCCTGCTGGCTGCTGACAGACTAGGGTCTACAGAAGTTACTCTCACCAGCCCATCTTGGCCTCTGTGTCCCTGCCAATTCTCTCTGTACCTGGCTCCATGCTCTCTGCAGCCTGGCCCTCCTCTGCTGACTTAGCCCCAGTCCTGCCTGGCATCCTGGCCCCCCAGTTTCCTATCCTAACTTTCAGGAAAAGACTGACTGGCCCAGCCTGGGTCAGGTGTCTGTGGCCATAGTTGGGGAGGGGGGCAAGGGAGCATGGGGCTGTCACGTCTTACAAATGTGAGCCCCAGGCCAGCCCTCCTGCTGGTGTGGTGGGTGGGCATGTCACCCCAAACATATCTGTCACATGCATTTACTCCAGGTTTAGCAAAGTGATGCTCCAGGAACAAGGTCCACTCGTAGAGCTAGAGAGAGAAACACACCTGCTCAGGTCTTCGTGTTTAGTTGTCCTTAGCTGTCAAGACTTCAGGCCCCAGCAGGGTTGCCCAACTCCAGGGGCTGCTGTTCACACCAAGGTGTCTGTGCTTGGTGCCCTCGGCAGGCAGAGCATGTGTGGCCGTAAGTGGCAGACTGAGGCCCTAGCTCTCCTGGAGTCCAGCTCTGACTCCTCTAGCACAGCTGATCAGCTGCTGGCTGCCCAAGGTGCCCCCTCCCACCACAACTCCATTACTGCTGAGAACCTCACAGGTGTTTTACTCCTAAGCCCTGGTCCTGCACCAGGTGTGTCAGTCACTGACGGGGTCAGGTGACCCATCTCCTGCATCCCCCATCCCGCACATCTCTGGGCTCCACCACATGGCCACTGTGGCCCCAGGGGTAAACCTGGGCAGGGTCTTCATGTTCTCCACTCACCTGGCAACTTCCCCAAGTGCCGGGGAGGGGTTCCCAGCTCCCGGTGGTCGGGTTACACCGGGCCAGTTGTCCAGAGCATTGCTCGCCTCTGGAAATTGGATCCACAAGATGTGCTTCATAAGGCCTTGCTCATGTCCTCTCAGGAGTACTTGACGACTCTTGGGACAAGGAAAGGAGGACGCTGGCCTAAAAGTGCCCAGTCATCCCTCGCCTACTTGAGGAAGCCACCTTGGCCCCAAGGACCAAGGGAATCTTCTGCCAGTGAAGGCAGGCCACCTTCAGTTAAAGCCCAGACAGACCTCTCTGACTGCCCCTAAACAGCCCCCCAAACCCTCTCTCTTTGTCAGTATCTCCCGAAACACAGTCCTCCCATGTTTCCTCACTGCCTGCCCACTGTTACCCTATCATAACCCCTACCTCNGGTTGCCCAACTCCAGGGGCTGCTGTTCACACCAAGGTGTCTGTGCTTGGTGCCCTCGGCATGCAGAGCATGTGTGGCCGTAAGTGGCAGACTGAGGCCCTAGCTTTCCTGGAGTCCAGCTCTGACTCCTCTAGCACAGCTGATCAGCTGCTGGCTGCCCAAGGTGCCGGCAGAGCATGTGTGGCCGTAAGTGGCAGACTGAGGCCCTAGCTCTCCTGGAGTCCAGCTCTGACTCCTCTAGCACAGCTGATCAGCTGCTGGCTGCCCAAGGTGCCCCCTCCCACCACAACTCCATTACTGCTGAGAACCTCACAGGTGTTTTACTCCTAAGCCCTGGTCCTGCACCAGGTGTGTCAGTCACTGACGGGGTCAGGTGACCCATCTCCTGCATCCCCCATCCCGCACATCTCTGGGCTCCACCACATGGCCACTGTGGCCCCAGGGGTAAACCTGGGCAGGGTCTTCATGTTCTCCACTCACCTGGCAACTTCCCCAAGTGCCGGGGAGGGGTTCCCAGCTCCCGGTGGTCGGGTTACACCGGGCCAGTTGTCCAGAGCATTGCTCGCCTCTGGAAATTGGATCCACAAGATGTGCTTCATAAGGCCTTGCTCATGTCCTCTCAGGAGTACTTGACGACTCTTGGGACAAGGAAAGGAGGACGCTGGCCTAAAAGTGCCCAGTCATCCCTCGCCTACTTGAGGAAGCCACCTTGGCCCCAAGGACCAAGGGAATCTTCTGCCAGTGAAGGCAGGCCACCTTCAGTTAAAGCCCAGACAGACCTCTCTGACTGCCCCTAAACAGCCCCCCAAACCCTCTCTCTTTGTCAGTATCTCCCGAAACACAGTCCTCCCATGTTTCCTCACTGCCTGCCCACTGTTACCCTATCATAACCCCTACCTCCCACGGGGAATTCCTAGAGATCCCCCTGCCCCATTGGTATACCCCCCACTCCCATGTCACCTGAATGTCTGGCTAGAGACTGCTGCTTTGCTCAAATTTCCCAACCATCCCTCGGAGACAAGCAATGCCCACTGACTCCATTTTATGGATGGATAAGCTGAGGGCCAGGGCAGAACAGTGTGGCTGGCAGTGTGGGCCCTAGGACTGGATTCATGAAGCCCTTTCCCCGTCTGTGCCTAGGCACTGGGGTGGTGTACTGGGGTGAGGCCTGCTGTCACAGAGAGAGCTGGAGGCTGGCTGTCTGAGCTGGTGGCACCCTCCAGACCCACGGCCAAGCAGTGTCCAGTCAAGAGCCCCTGATGGGAGCTGCCAGCGCCCTGCACAGACCCCAGCCCCCCTCCTGCTCCATACACACTTTCTTGCCTGATGGCGGGCTCATGGCGGCAGAAACCATGGTCTCTGTGGCCCCCTTTGGAGAAAACAGTTAACCAAGTGCTGTTGTTACCCCTCATGTGGTAACTTTTGGGGTAGCCCTGGGGGGCCCTCTAGGGTGAGGCTCTTTGTGGGGATGTGTTGTCAGGGCTCTGTTGAGAGGCAGATCTGGGCTGGTAGTTGTCCAGTCAGGAGCCTCCCAACGCCTAAAAAATGGCCAGACTTAGGCCTAGGAGGGAGAAGTATTCTGACCAGGGTGGGCGAAAGACAGAAAGGTGGCAGGCGACACCTGGCATGAGGGTCTGGGTCTCCCTTGACTAGTGTAGGTGAGACACTTGGCCTCCAAGTGCCCTGACACAACAGGCAGGCCTATCTGCGTCCCCTTGGGAAGACCTCTGGGGCCGGAGTAGGGAGAGACTGGACCCTGTCCTTCCCCAGGCCCTGTCCTCGGGGCTGAGGGTACAGGTGAACAAGGCATGGTTCCCATCCTTGGATGACTCAGAGGCCTGATGCTTCAGCTTAACATGTGCTTTAGAGACTCAATGTGGGAGCAAGATGTGTCCCCAGCCTTGCTAGGCCCTCCCTATCCAGGAACCTCCCACCCAGCACCCTCTGGGAGAGATACCTCTTCTGGGTTTTGTAACCCCACACCTCCCAGGTATCCCAGGTTAGCACCCAGGGTCTCTGTGAGGTCCACATGGCTGGTGGCTTCACCTGTCAGAGGGAACCTGACTGTGGCTGGGGCACTTTGTATGTTTGGGTGTACCCCTGAGACCCCAATCCATTTGTTTCCTCCTTACCCTCTGTGGCTGGGAGCAGAGTGCATTGCTCCCATTTTCCAGGTGAGAAAACTGAGGCTCAGGGAGGCTGCCTCCCGGGGCCACGTGTGAGTACCAGGTGGTGAGGTGCTGGCTTGTACCCCGCTGACCCGGGATTGTTGAGGCTCCGATGGTGACCCCATAGTGGCCAGCTGTGCTTTAGGGCCAAGAGAAGGTGTTTTTGCTCTAGTCCTTTGATGCTCTCGTAAGTTGTTGGTGGGGGTTACCGACTCCTCGTTAGACACAGTGTCAGGTCACCTGGACCTCTACAGTCATGGCAGTCCCCATTGGAAGGGGTTCCACCTGCTGCTCATGCTTCTAGGTGCTCAGCAGGTACTTGGACTGACCAGTACTCTCAGTGATCCACATTTATTGAGCACCTACTGTGTGTTGGGCACCGTGTAGGATCCTGGGGAAACGGTGTTGGGCCAGAGCCATTATGGCCCCTGCCTTCTCGTGGGAGACTTTCATCAGGCAATCCCAGGAACAAAAGGGAAATTGCAGAGGCTGGGGAGAGTGGACAGGTAGAGGGCCCGAGCTCTGCTGGGGTAGCCTGGGGAGGGCTTCCCCAAGAAGGGACACAGAGCTGAGAGCTGACTGATGCTGAGTGGGAGTCAGTGCACGGGTCAAGAGGGTGGGGAGAGCTCCTGCCAGGGACCAGCAACAGCAAAGTCTCCCTCCCAAGCAAGGGGCTCTGGGAGGTGTGGGACCAAGGGGGTTCTGGGAGGTATGAGGCAGAAGGAGTGGGCAGGGAAGTGGCTGGGGCCACTGCAATGAATTGTGTCCTTGTCCTAAGAGCATGGGAGGTGGCCAGAGGGCTTTCCCTCTTTCTGCAGCTGCACCATTTAAGGTCCCAGAGATTCTTGCTTATAGCCAGAGAGAACGCTGCTTCCAGGGCACCAGGTCTAGCATGGGAGGTTGAGGAGGCAGTGTCCCTGGGCTTGGCAAAAGGGTCAGAACTCTGAGCCTTGGTCTCTCCATCTGTAAAATGGGCCTTGCTTTTGTCACAGTCGGTTGTGAGGATCAGATGAACCAGCATGGTGCAGGGTTGAGAGGGCAATGACGCGGCTGCGGCCAAGTGTAGGGGCCCACTGCCTGGTCCTGGGAAGGCTCGCCACTGCCACAGCCAGTCTGGAGCCTCAGGCTGGGCAGGCTCAGCTGGGAAGCAGAAGGTGGGATAATGGATTGGTTAAAGTGAGGCCCGTGGGGCAGGGTGTGGTGGGGCTCCTCACCTGCTTTCATCCCTGACGCGGCATACAGTCAGCACTCTACATGATTGGTGGCTCAGGGCCGGCAGTGAGAGGCTGAGCCCACCAGAGGGTGGGGTGAATCCTGACCCTGCCACTCACTGGCTGTGCAGCCCTGGGCAAGTCACTCTCTTCTGAGCCTTGGTCTCCTCGTCTGGTTACAACATCTATCTCCAGAGGCTTCCCACTTGTATGTATTCAGGATAAAACCCAAATTCCACACAAGGTATGCTGAGGCCCAGCCTGTGCTTCCAGCCCCATCTGGACATTGCTGCATCCCTTCAGGCCTGTTTTTCAATCTTCACTCCACCCAGGGCTTCTCCGTAGAGTCTGTCTGCTCTCACCCCCAGCCTGGGAGTTCTCCAGAGCTGGGCTTTTGCCTGTCCTATTTGGCATGCCTATCATTTGTGCTTGGTGCATAGTAGATGCTCAGTAAATACATGTTGAGTGAGCAAAGGCTGAGGTCTGCATTTGGTATGCTTCAGGGAGGGCAAAGCCGGGGACTGTAGTGGGATGGCCTGTGCAGGCCTGACAGGCCTGGGGGTGCAGAATTCCCCACTAAGCTGAGGCCCTGAGGCCACGATGTTGCACCTTGGAGTGGCTGGTTGCCAAGGGGAGTTGTTGGTGGGCTCGATCTCAGCCCTGTTGGAGGTGGGGGGACAGTACCTAGGCTCTAGCACACTTTGTAGGGTTGGGGCTACAGCTGCTTTGAGTTCAGGTGAGTCTTCTTTGACCTCCCCATACATACCTCTTCTGTGAAGTCTTGAGTTTGTAGCCTTGCCCTTGGCCATGACCACACTTGGCTGGACTTGATCTCATCCTGGGGGAGGCCTATGCTCAAGCCATGGGGGCTCACACCCCCTTTCCCCTAACCCGCTTCTCACTGAAAGGTGGAGCTGGCATTTCTCAGTCTCCTCTTGCGACAGCCGCCTGCAGCGGAAAGCTGGAGCAGCACACAGAACGGCGTGGTGTCATCTACAGCCCGGCCTGGCCCCTCAATTACCCGCCGGGCACCAACTGCAGCTGGTACATCCAGGGCGACCGTGGGGACATGATCACCATCAGGTGAGGGGGGCCTAGAGGTATCAGAGGAAATAGATGTGGGCCTACACATGCTGGGTTGAGTGAGTGTGTGTGTGTCTGAGCAGGTGTGGAGGGCACAAGCTTGGGTGTGTACGTGTGTGAGCGTGTGCATGTGTGAGAGGACACGTGACCATGTGTGAGCTGTAAGTATGTGTGTGCACATGTGAGTGCATGTGAGCAGGCGTGGGCATATGAGCATGCCCAGCTCCCTGGGTCTCTGAGGGCCTCCATGGCTGGGTGCCCTGAGACTTTTTCATGGGGCGTGGAGGCTGTCAGTCACCTCAGCCCTGCCAGGAAGGGAGTCCTGGGAACTGGTGGGCATGATCTGCTGTGGCAGAGGTGCCCTCTCTGTCCAGCAGGGGTGGCTTGAGGCCAGGCTGGCACCAAGCCCAGAGCAGGGTTTCCCCAGTGGGACTTGGGGCAGTCTCAGCAAGGGCAGGAACCAGGTAGGGGCCTGAGTGCTCAAGCTGCAGGGACCTGCAGAGGGAAATTGGGTGAAGCAACCAGATAGTGGCGCTGAGGGACTGGAACCCCTGGCCTGGAGTAGTCATGGGGACGTTTTGATTTCCAAACTACGCAGGAAATTACTGTGACTTCCGTCTGCCCTATTTCTCATAAATGCCAAAGCACAGAAGACCTCTCCACCTCAAGTTACTCCGCAGCTCCAAAGCACAGGGATGTGATGGCATGAGCAGGTTCTGTCCTGGTCTCTGTGCCTCAGTTTCCCCATGGCCACAGGGCATGGCTCTGGGCCTGGGGGTCCAGGCCCAGTGTTTCTCCCAGGTGACAGGTTGTCACCCAGCTGCAGTCTCAGCCAGCCCATGGTCATGACCTCACCCTCAGTGCCCAGGCCTGGGGATCTGTGCTGGGTCTGTCCCAGCAGACCCAGTGTGGGAGGAGTCTGGGCCTCTGTCCCAAGGGCCTCTGTCCTTCAGAGGAGAGTGTCATGGGGCTCCTGACTCCCCCTACACTTTGACTTTGGGCTGGAGGTGCTGTGTGTGCACTGAGGAGGGAGGGAAGGGAGCGGCCACAGAGCTGAACGTGACAGATGCTGTCCACAGGTGTCATGATTCTTTATGGAGCCACCCTCGGACCCCTGGGAAGGGACAGGGTGGCTGGGAGTGGAGGAGTCACGCAGTTTGGGAGGCGAGTGGGGGCGGGGCTGGCCATCCTTGCCGTGAGCTCCAGCCTGATCACTCTCTGCTGATCCTTGGCCATGGGCCCCTGCCTGCCCACCACAGCCGCGGTCCTCTCCGCCCCCGCAGCTTCCGCAACTTTGACGTGGAGGAGTCTCATCAGTGCTCCTTGGACTGGCTCCTGCTGGGCCCAGCGGCCCCGCCCCGCCAGGAGGCCTTCCGGCTGTGTGGCTCTGCCATCCCGCCCGCCTTCATCTCTGCCCGCGACCACGTCTGGATCTTCTTCCACTCAGACGCCTCCAGCTCGGGCCAGGCCCAGGGCTTCCGTCTCTCCTACATTCGAGGTGATACTGGCCGCAGGGTGGGGCAGGGACACCAGGGAGCATTCAGTGCCTGCACCTGGGCTCCCTGCAGGCTCTCCCTGACCAGCCCTGTCAATCTTAGGACATGATGGGACTGGTCATGCTGCTGCCTCAGGATGCCTCGGAACTTCTTGAGGTCACTGACCCCACGCCACAGGCTTGGCTGGGGAGGGAACTCGCCCCTTACCCCAGGCTCAGGTCAGGGTCTGAGCCTACCCTGGCATTCGAGGTGGCCACAGAGAGGCGAGGGCCCCTTCTCTTTGGTGCTGCCTTTTCCCAAGCCCTGCAGAGGCCCAGCAGGGGTGGGGGAGCCACCTGCCTGCTCCTGACTCCAGGCCCCCGTGATGGAGGGTGGCTCTGCTCTCCCCTGACTGCCTCCTGCTACTTCCTTACCCCACAGGGAAGCTGGGCCAGGTATCCTGCCAGGCGGACGAGTTCCGCTGTGACAATGGCAAGTGCCTGCCGGGACCATGGCAGTGCAACACTGTGGACGAGTGTGGGGATGGCTCGGATGAGGGCAACTGCTCTGCACCCGCCTCCGAGCCCCCAGGCAGCCTGTGCCCCGGGGGCACTTTCCCATGCAGCGGGGCACGCTCCACGCGCTGCCTGCCGGTGGAGCGGCGCTGTGACGGCACACAGGACTGCGGTGACGGCTCCGATGAGGCCGGCTGCCCTGACCTGGCGTGTGGCCGGCGGCTGGGCAGCTTCTATGGCTCCTTCGCCTCCCCAGACCTGTTTGGTGCAGCCCGCGGGCCCTCGGACCTTCACTGCACGTGGCTGGTGGACACACAGGACCCGCGGCGCGTGCTGCTGCAGCTGGAGCTGCGGCTGGGCTATGACGACTATGTGCAGGTGTACGAGGGCCTGGGCGAGCGCGGGGACCGCCTGCTGCAGACACTTTCCTACCGCAGCAACCACCGGCCTGTGAGCCTCGAGGCCGCCCAGGGCCGCCTCACCGTGGCCTACCATGCCCGTGCCCGCAGTGCTGGCCATGGCTTCAACGCCACCTACCAGGTGAAGGGCTATTGCCTCCCTTGGGAGCAGCCATGTGGGAGTAGCAGCGAGGGGGACGGGGGCGACACGGGTGACCAGGGGTGCTTCTCAGAGCCACAGCGCTGCGATGGCTGGTGGCACTGCGCCAGCGGCCGAGATGAGCAGGGCTGCCCGGCCTGCCCGCCCGACCAGTACCCCTGCGAGGGGGGCAGCGGCCTGTGCTATGCGCCTGCCGACCGCTGCAACAACCAGAAAAGCTGCCCTGATGGCGCCGACGAGAAGAACTGCTTCTCCTGCCAGCCCGGCACTTTCCACTGTGGCACCAACCTGTGCATCTTTGAGACGTGGCGCTGTGACGGCCAGGAGGACTGCCAGGATGGCAGCGACGAGCATGGCTGCCTGGCTGCGGTGCCCCGCAAGGTCATCACCGCTGCCCTCATCGGCAGCCTGGTGTGTGGCCTGCTGCTTGTCATCGCCCTGGGCTGTGCCTTCAAGCTCTACTCCCTGCGCACGCAGGAGTACAGGTGGGCGCCATACCATGGCCGGGGCCTGGGGGTGCAGTGCAGGCCTGGAGCCTCGGTCTCTTCACCTCCCTGAGGAAAGGCCTCAGGCTTGCTCTCTGTGCAGCTGTGGGTTTACAAACTGGGGCTTGGACCATCCATGTGTGGACTGCTCTTGCACATACTGGGGTCTAGCCATCTGACCATGTCTGCATGGAGGGGCAGGGTCCTCCAGTCCTTTGCTGTGTGGGTCCCCACCAGCCCTGCCATGCTGCCCTTCTGCCCACCGCTTTCAGGGCCTTCGAGACCCAGATGACGCGCCTGGAGGCTGAGTTTGTGCGGAGGGAGGCACCCCCGTCCTACGGTCAGCTCATTGCACAGGGCCTCATCCCACCCGTGGAGGACTTTCCTGTCTACAGCGCGTCCCAGGTGAGCCCCAGAAGGCATGAGACCCCACAGGCCTCAGGCTTCTGGCCGGACCTCAGAGAATGCCCGTGACAGGGAGCCAAGGGGCCAGGTGGGACAGCGTGTGGGCTGGTCTGGTTCAGGGGTCAAAGGAAGGAGAGGGGAAGTCTGGGCAGGGTGACCTGGGGGCCACGGCCAGGTGGGTGGGACAAATTGGTCCTTTAGGGTCTCGGGTCCCTTGGGGGTGTGCTGACCTCTGCCCCTGAGTGGCCTGGCTGCCCCCTCAGCCGCTGCCCCACCCTTCAGGCCTCGGTGCTACAGAACCTTCGCACAGCCATGCGGCGACAGATGCGCAGGCATGCCTCCCGCCGGGGGCCCTCCCGCCGCCGCCTCGGTCGCCTCTGGAACCGGCTCTTTCACCGGCCGCGGGCACCTCGAGGCCAGATCCCACTGCTAACTGCCGCGCGCACCTCACAGACGGTGCTGGGTGATGGGCTCCTCCAGCCTGCACCAGGGGGCATCCCGGAACTCCCGGCCCCCCTTACAGACATAGGCAGCCCCATGGAGGCTGGGGACAGGCCTCCCAGTGTCCTCAGCCATGCACCAGATGTGGGATCTTCAGTGCCACCCCTGCCTTCTGGCCTGCGAGACCCAGAGTGCAGGCCCCTGGACAAGGACCAAAAGGCCAGCAGGGACACGCTTGTGGACAGCCCAGCTCCTGCAGACCTGCCTCGGGAGCCCTGCTCAGTCCACGCCCCCCAGCCCCAGGCCCCCACTGCCAGCAGCAACCTAGGCGCCCACTCGCCAGAGCCACTGGGGGTCTGCCCCCTGCCACCCTGCTCCCCAACGTTGGAGGCCAGTGATGATGAGGCCCTGCTGGTCTGCTGACCCACCGGACACACTGGTGACTGCCACAGCCCCGCTTTGTAACCAGGGAATACACAGTCATTTCTACCCTGCCTCCGCGTCCTTTCTTTTGGAGAGGCCCCCCCAGGCAGCCCCAGTGGAGGGACTGGGCCCTCAGCCAGCTGGCTGCCTCACTTGCCCCCACCCCTGGGTGGGCAAAGCAGGTGGGGGCTGCAGGGCGGTGAACAGGGAAGAGGGTGGAGTGATGAGACCCTCTGTGGGGTCCCAATATACACAAGCACTCTGGGGTCTCACTCGAGTCTCCCCCACTCTATTCTGGGGATGCATTTCCAGAAAAGCGGGGGTCCAGGACAGGGCTCTGTTTTCTGTGGCTTCTTGCTTCATTCTCCTGGTGGTGGCACCAGCTGCCTGCCAGAGCTGTGCTGGGAGCCGCAGTGAGGACTGAACAGGGCCAGGGGGACGCTGGACCTTGTCCATGATGATTGCTCTGTTGGCAATGAGCCTTCCTCCTGTCCTTCCCAGCAGGGCCCCTGGCGGAGCTGGGCAAGGAGGCTTCTGCCCCATCCTCATGCCTGTGGTGGCAGCATGGGCCTTGCCAGGCTGTGCTCTTTGCCCTCTGGCTGAGGGGTCAATCTCCTGGGCACCATAGCAGGGCTGGGAATATGGGCACTGGGACGGGTAGAGGAAGCCCATGGGGTAGCTTGCAGGCACTGAGGTCCCCTTGATGAACTGCTCTGCTTTCTTAAGGGACAGAGGCTGAGGCACCAACTGACAGTGGCCAAATCCATCCCAGCCTATCCCAGGGCCTCAGAAACCAGGGTGAGGCTGTGGGTCCTGAAGTCATGACATTCACTTGGTGGCAATCTATGGGAAGAAAGACAATCCTGGCACAGAATCCCCAGGCACTCCTGGGTGGCTGAGCTCAGGCTGGCATTGAGGGGCCTGGGTGGTGGGCAGACTGAGTCTCTTCCCCATCCTCCATGTCCCTTTGGGGCAGGGTGGCTCTGGGCTCCACGGTACCAGCCCCAGGTGAGGGAGTGTCTGGGTCAACAGCAAAGCCCCCAATACCAAGAGCCTCCTCCAGAGCCTGCCATGGCACCTTCCTGGCCAGCGACATGTGTGCCCCTGCTGAGGTATGCCATCATTGGACGCAGTCTGTGCCCACCAGGGACTCGCCTGAGCACATGTGAACCACCAGCCCTGTTTATTTATAGGCCTTTTCAGGAAAAGCTAGCAGGGCAGTGCTACGACAGGAAACCCAGTCACATCTTCAGGGCTCCCTTACAACAGGCCTCTAAAAGTCGTATCTTTTTTTTTCCAGGAAGAAAAAAAAACTTTTGCAAAAACACCTCCTCAATAAACAACATGTAAACAGAAACAGCTGCTTCAGTCTCTACAAATGTCTCATTGTGTCTTCAAGGGCTTGTTTGTGGCCAGCAGTGGGGAGGGCTGGCAGGGGCCATTGTCGTCCTCGGGGCAGTCCTGGGGGTAAACCACGAAACACAGCTCCTGGCCCCAATGTGTCATTGATTCTGAGGACAGATGGATAGACAGATGGACCATGGGGCCTGATCCCTTGGGACAGGTGCAACCTCATCTCTGGACACCTCCCTTGGGCAGGGGTCTTCAGGGAGCTGCCCTCTCTGCAGGTGGGCTCTGGACACTTGGGCCACATCTTGGGGAGACAATAGGTGGTGGATGGGCCCCGTGTTACTACCGCAGCTGCTGGGAGACTTAGCTCTGGGGCGAGCCTCTAGGAAGGCCCCATCTCCAGACCCCAGCCACCTCAGGAAGCTGCCCGGCTCACCTGTGAGTCTGTGCACACACTTTGGTTTGCTTCTCCAGAACACTCCCAGGAAGAAAATAGGCACCCCTGTGAGGATGATGATGACGCCCACCCCACAGACCATGGGCTCTGAGATGAAGCTGAAGACCAGCAAGAACGCCCAGAAGACCAAATAGGTGATGGGGATGAGAAGGTTCACCTGGGGGAGAGCAAACCTAAGTGCTGATGGTGCAGGGCCCCCGGCTTTGGCCCCACCACCCTGGGGGTCTTAGAAGCTTTTCTCCCTTCCTGGGAGCTGGGGACTGAGGGGCCCCTTCTGGCAGCAGCCCAGTGTGCTGGAAGCCAATTCATGGGTTGGCCAGTTGGCCAAATCTTTGAGGATTTGTCAAAGTTTCAGCAGCTCTGAGCTCCACCCAGCAGTGTGTGCAGACTTGTTGCTTCACTTGGTGGAGGTCAATTATTTTGGGGTGTTTCCCATTTCAGGCACTGAGCACTTAAGGATTTATGCAAATAGGATAATATGCAAATGAGGGGCTTTTCTTTTAGCTCAGACTTCTGTTTTTGTGTGGACTCATGGAATCCTGACTCTGTTACTGGCAGCCTGTGTGACCTCGAGCAGGTTCCAGAGCCCCGTTTTCCTCATCTGTAAAGTGGGGGTATTAAGAGTGCCATCCTCATGCGGTTGTTACAAGGGGTCAATATGTCAGTGCATAGGAAGCTCTGAGCAGGGCCCAGCTTGCAGCCAAAGCTGGGATTGCCACCACTGTCATCACCTGCCCCTGGTGCCCACAACGACTGCAGGGTTGGCTCTGACAGGTTCTGGCACCTTGGCTCACCTTGATGGGCCTGTGGAGTGCCGGCCGCCTCCAGCGCAGCACGAGCAGCCCCAGGATGGTGACGCCATAGCAGAGGTAGTTGATGAAGGACACGTAGTTGATGAGCGTGTATGTGTCTCCCACGAGCATGATGACTGCTGTGGCCCCACACTGGGAGAGGACCTGGGGCTGACAGCTGGCCTCCCACCTGCCTCCTGTCATCCCTGCAGGCTGCTCTGGGCCTGCCCGCTCAGGTTGGGAGGTCAGGTGAGCCCCGGCCCCTTCCCACATCCCCTGTGGGCTGCCCGCCATGGCCAGGGGCTCATCCCTGCCATTAACCAGTAAGTCCCACATTGCTGAGTGGTCCTGACTCCATGCCCTGCCTGGCCTGGGTCCCCCAACTTACGCAGACAAGGAGGGCAGGAATAGGGGTGCAGTGTCTGACGTGGATCATGGCCAGCAGGCTGGGCAGGTGCCCCTCTCGGGCTCCAGAGAAGCACAGCCTGCGGGGTGGAGACAGAGATGGGTGGGGGCCATGAGCCCAGCCTTGGGGCCTCTCCACCAGCCAGATCTTGGACCTCAGCCCTGGACCTGATGTCCCTCTTGAGCTGTCACCTCTAACCTCCTGCTCCAGGCCGCAGCAGCCCCACTGGACAGCCCCTCTCTTCACCTAGCCCGTCTCCCTCTTGTTTTCTTTACCTCTGAGTTGGGATCAGACATTTGTCACTGGCTGCTCCAGGCCGCAGCAGCCCCACTGGACAGCCCCTCTCTTCACCTAGCCCGTCTCCCTCTTTCTTTACCTCTGAGTTGGGATCAGACATTTGTCACTGGTGGGATCATCATGCTAGCTTCAGGTGGACTCCTCCACCTGGCAGTGTTTCCCTTCCTGTCCCCCTGCACGGCTCATGCACACCAGGGCACCTGCCTTGCCTCACCACCACCACCGTCTCCCCAGTCCAGTCACCTGGAGGAGGTGAACAGGTAGCCATTGATCCCTCCGAAAGTGGAAAGTGCCACGGAGACGGGCATGACCCAAGAAAAGTAGCCCAGCAGCTTCTCCCCGAAGGTCTGAGTGGGCACAGAAGAGAAGCTGTGCGTGAGGCTGGGGTACGGGCTGGGGCAGGAGCCAGGGACTGAGCAGGGGCCCCACTCACCACGGCCACTGCGTTAGAGGACAGCAGCTCCTGGGGGGACATGGCAGTGAAGTAGGCGATGTTGGTGAAGGTGTACACGAAGGTCACCAGTGGGATAGAGATGAAGATGGCACGAGGTAGGTTCCTGGGGGCAGTCAGTGGAGCGTGTCAGCGTCTCACCCTCAGGAGGTGGGGATGGGGCCCAGCAACAGAAACAGCTTTGAGTCTCCATCTCCTGCGTCTGCTGGGGACACTGGGCTGGGGAAGGGAGGAGCACTGCTGCCCAGGACATGGGGACACTGCTGTCTGCCCCCCCTGCCCCCATTCTCCACCTGGCACAGGCCGATAGAAGGTAGGGCAGGTGGAGACGGGGCCGAATCGTATCCTGAGGAGAGGGCCTAATATCTGTACATAAAGAGAAAACTGTGCACAGCCAAAACCAGCCTGGAAAGCCCCCAAAGTGCCCTCAGAGCCCAGCCCGTAGGTCTAGGGTCTCCCTTGGGACTCTCCTTCAGTCCTGCCCTCTCAGCTACGACTGTTCACTGTTGGGGGCTCTGGCTGAGCGTCACTGGCCTCATTTGTAGGGACCACATTGTGTGCTCATGTATAATTTTTGGCCAGCAGCACATCACTGCATCTGTTTACAGCAGGACGATGATACCCAGTCTTTCTGAGGGCCAGTGAGGGGCCCTGACCACCCACAGCCATGCAGAACAGGGCCGGGCTAGGACGCAAGTGTCCCTGCTTTCTTTCCAGAGCCGTTCCCGTGGGGCAGCAGGTGTGGTCAGCGGATGACCAGTCTGAGCCACAGGTGGGAGGAGGTCTGTGCAGAGAGGCTGCCTCGCCCACCGGCAGGCCCCCACCCTTCTCAGTGCCTGGCTGGGGGCCCCACTCACTTTCGAGGGTCAACCAGTTCCTCGGTGACATAGTTGAGGAAGTTCCAGCCACTGAAGGCAAAGGAACCCTGGAGGAAGGCCAGGGCCAGGTGACCCACCGAGGGCATCATCCAGAAGGCGAAGGCATTGCTGGGCCTCAGCTCCTCGAAGTGTCCTGGGGGTCCAGAAATCAGGGGTCAGCGCTGTCTCCCCAGCCCTGCCCACACCCCCACCCCAGCCCTACCTTGGAAAATCTGGACAAAGCCCACGCCAATGATGAGCGACAGGGCCAGAAGCTTCCCTCCTGTGAAGACGTCCTGGATGCGCGTGGCCCAGCGCACACTGGAGCTGTTCACCCACGTCAGGAGCACTGGGGAGGAGAGGCAGCGCAGGGGCCTCATGCTGAGACCCCTCACAGTGGGCCGCAGCCAAGTCCAGCCCAGATGGCAGGAGACTGGCATCCCCTGCTGCAGCTGGAGTGCAAGAACCCCAGCCCCTGAGGCCTCTGTCTCAGGGGCTGCAGCTGGGAGTCCCGCTGCTGTGCCCTCCCACATGGGCAGTCGGCTGCTCTGGGGACAGAGGCCACCTGGAACGCAAGTGGGCACTCACTCAGGCAGGCCATGGAGAGTACTCGGGAAGCAGTGGCAGGGGGCATGCAGTTGGGGAACACAGGCTGCAGCACGTAGTTGGAGAAGGTCATGGAGATGACAGCCAGGCTGGTGGGGTACATGATGAGGACGGCGCTCCAGAGCAGCAGGAAGCTGGAATGAGTGAGACCTGGAGTGGCACGGGCATCTCCATACCCCTTCTGGTGCACCTGGCCCAGCTGTGTGGAGCGGGGCTGCACCTGGGCCTGGCACCCAAGGGCTGGCCAGGCTGCCAGAGGCCGGCGTGGTCGGGGAGCAGGGCTGACCTCGTTGAGGCCTCACTGCTGTATTTATCAACTGTTTGAACAGAGAAGGCATTAAATGTACTTAAACATCAGTGGGGCCACCATAGGGCAGGTGCTGGGAAAGACGTGGGAACCAAACACCTTTCTAATGACCACCTAGCTGCCCCGGCCACAGGTTGTTTCCTGAGCCAGGGTGAGCTGTCCTGGACCTGCAGTCACAGCTTCGGCCATGGCTTTCAGCAGATCCCTGTGGCTGACAATGGTGACTCAGCTGTGGTCCCCCTGAGGGAGACCTTTGTTGTACAGGGACTGGAACTTGCAGAGGGCCCTGGCTGTGGCTGGGGAGTGATTTAGCCCCTCCTGCCCGAATCTTGCCTCTGCAGGATGCCTATGTGGGGGTGGGCTCTGTGCTCAAGGCTATGAGGTCTGACTTGTTCCCAGGGACTCTGCCTGTATCCAGGGGAGGGTCTGCCCCTGGGGGTGATCCTAGCCCTTGGCCAGCCCTCAAGGATGGAGACTGCCTCATCCAGGGACCCCAGCCACCTCTGTGTCACCAAGTTTGGTGGGTTCCTCTTAATCCTCACTTTGCTCTGTAGCCGTATGTCCTACCCCCACCTTTACACAACCTTCCCCCTTGGAATCTGAGACATTCCAGCTCTGTGGCCCTCCTCCCCTGCTGGGAGCTCCCCTCTGCCAACCCCTCCATGTTGGGCACCTGTGGGGCAGGGTCGTGGGCCCTCTTCTCCCTCCCACCTTCCCCCAGAGTGTTTTTTCAGCCCACAGCATGAGTCTTATGCTTTCTTGGGTCCTAGCCCCCTTGAGGACCCTCTGCCCAGAGGAGAGCACCCAAGAACACACCCACAGGGGTGTGCATGCCCTGACAGGGCCCCATCCACGCTGCCCAATTAAGGGACCCCAGCCCACGTCCCTCAGAACCAAACTTTGTACACTTCAGTCTAGACTTTTCCTCTGAGCTTTAGGCCCTTCACCTAAGACATGACTGAGCATCTCCTGGGACGTGCCACAGACCTCACCAATGCGGCAATCCCCACCCCGAAATCTCTCCTGCCCTGTCCCAGGGACCATCTATGAAGCCTCTCAAAGCCTCGCACTGTACGCACTTCTCCCCTCACCCCACCCCGAAATCTCTCCTGCCCTGTCCCAGGGACCATCTATGAAGCCTCTCAAAGCCTCCCACTGTACGCACTTCTGGCCACACTGGCTACCACATCTTCCCAAATTAGGCTCCTAAGTGATTCTGGAATCTGCTTGCACCTTTGGGGCCCTTGGCATGACTCAGCTGGACAACTGGCCTGCTGTGAACCTGACCTTACCTCCAGCCACAGCACACAAACCATGCTTGCTTGGGCCCCTACGCTCTCGGTACATGCTCCCTCCTGCCTGAGATGTCCTTCTCCCTGGCTGGAAGGGCTGAGAAAAATCCTACCCTTCTTCTAAGCCACAGTGCAAACATGGTTTTTCCTGGGAGCCTTCCTTAGGGGATGTGTACCCTGTTCTCTTTGCCACGTGGCTGCTGCCTCTTGTAGACACCCTCAAAGGAAGGATCCTCTAGGTCTTAATCACATTTGAAGGGCTATTTCCCCTCTGCTCTGTGAGCAACTTAGGACAGGGACTTATAACTGCATCCCCAGCCCTTGGCTCACAGTATGCTCAGCAATTGTTCGTTGGTGAATAAAGGAAGTCAGGGAGCTGTTTCAGGGGAACTTTTGCAGGGCGTGTGAGAATATCATGCCTCGCTCCCCTCTCCCCACACAGCGCACGGGTTTACTAAAATCAAGGCCCCTCCTTGCCTGGGTACTAACATTATCTAGTGGTTTCTGATAGTAAGAGCCTCCCTGCTCCATAAGCAACCAGGTGGGGAAGTGGGACTCGGAGGGAGCTCTGTTTAAAAGGAGACACAGAGAGGTCAAGGGGCTAGCTAGAGTGTCCCCCAGACACCAGCACAGTGGGATGGGCATTGGTGCCGTCCACCCTGGCCTTGGAAAGCTGCCCAACACTCCCACTCCCTTCTCTCCATCCACCCCATGGCCTCCCTGTGATGTGGGAAGCGGAAGAGGAAACCAAGGCCCAGGGCCCGACTGGCCATCCTGTTCCAAAGAGGCTGACCCCCAACCCCGCCAGCACCCCACACTCACCCAGCCAGGCCTCCGAAGATCTCTGTGACGTAGGCATAGTCCCCACCGGACTTGGGGATGGCAACTCCCAGCTCTGCATAGCAGAGGGAGCCCAGAGCAGTCACGCCCCCACCCAGGACCCAGACGAACAGGGCCAGACCCACAGAGCCCGAGTGCTCCAGGACACCCTTGGGTGAGATGAAGATGCCTGAGCCGATGATGTTCCCTGCGGGGGAGAGAGGGGGAGGCATCAGGCCGCCGGTCCCCTTCAGCAGCCCAACCTTCTCTTTGGGTGCAGATGCTGCAGTGAGGAAGGCAGGCCAGAGTGCTTCCTGGAGCGCAGGGAGGAGGTGGGCCTGGAGCGTGTGGGTGCCACTGGGCCCTCGAACCTAGCAAGTCCCACTCTGGGCTCATGATCTGCCCTCTCCTCAGTCCCTGGCATGGGAAGTGGCATCCTGTCCAGCCACAGGCTTCCTGCCAGAGATGGGTCCTGTCTGAGTTTCTCTGCCCGCCATGGGCCCCTGTGAGGTGGAGCCAGCAGAGTGAGGCAGCTCAGCCACCTGAGGCATGGCAGAGGTGGCCCCTGTGCATCCCCACATGACCCATACTCAGGCCCTCACCTCTAGCTCAGGCCCCTCGTCTTGTCAGCCTCCAGCCACTTGTCCTCCCTCCAACCTGCTGGCCACAGCTGGCCTCCTAAAGCAAGACCTTGACCACTCTCTTGCTGCTTTCCTCTTGGCCAAAGTCCAAACTCATGGAGTGGCTTAGGGAGCAGCACCTCTGCCATGAAGGCCTCCTCGACCACACCGGGTTTGGGACCCCTTCCAATTCACTGCTCTTCCCTGTACTTCATTTCTTATCTTCTCTCTCCCCTCTGCCTATGAGGGAGCCCATCTCCCTGCTTCCTGGGCTCCTCCCTGACCTAGAACCCATGCTGTGGACATGGACTCTGAAGAGACCTTCTTTCCTGGTGCTGTTAAAATGTCTCAGGCCCTGGGCCAGGGCCAGTGGGGAAGGGAGTGGAACTGGTGCATTTTAAGGGCTGGGTTGGTCAGCAGCCATCAAGGCAGGGATGGGGTAGGCTATGGCAGGCTGGAGACTCCTGGCCCAGCCTGGGGATCTGGACACAGACTGCCGCTTCCCTTGGGGCAGCCCTTGATTGCACAATGGAAAGAGGGTTGGTCAGCAGCCATCAAGGCAGGGATGGGGTAGGCTATGGCAGGCTGGAGACTCCTGGTCCAGCCTGGGGATCTGGACACAGACTGCCGCTTCCCTTGGGGCAGCCCTTGATTGCACAATGGAAAGCCTGGGCTTGGGCTCACCTCTCCAGTCCTGTCTGTAAAATGGGGGTATGGTGAGGGCGCAGTTAGATGCAGCATGTAGAGCCCATTCACAACTGTATCCGATATGTACTTTGCATCGTCACTGCCATGATTCTGTGTGAACTGTCTGCAACCTCACCAGCAGGCAGCCACTGCTCCTGCCTCCTCTCACTTCAGTTCTCTGACACATAGTAGGTGCTCAGTACATATCTGTTGAGTAAACTGATGGATGAGTAAATGGCCTGATGACCAAAGTGGCATCGATGCCTTGATGTGAAGACCCAATTTCCATGCAAGTGGAATCTGCTGTGATTCTGGAAGGTGTGCCCTGTCCTTGGGACCGACTCTGAGTCTTGGAAGGATGGTTGTGTGGGGGAGGGGGTGCTCCTGTTGACTCCAGATGTCTGGAAGCAGAAGGGGACTGTGCACCCAGACCCAATTTCCATGCAAGTGGAATCTGCTGTGATTCTGGAAGGTGTGCCCTGTCCTTGGGGCCGACTCTGAGTCTTGGAAGGATGGTTGTGTGGGGGAGGGGGTGCTCCTGTTGACTCCAGATGTCTGGAAGCAGAAGGGGACTGTGCACCTTCCGCTTTCTACAACAATGGGAAATGCTCAGAGGGCCAAGCTGTGGTCTGCAGAGCAGGTTCCCAGGATGAGCAAGACTCTGAGTGGCCATGTATCCCTGAGCTCCCTGGCAGTTAGCGCAAAGCAGGGCAATGTTCTGCCTTAGGTGGGTCTCATCGTCTGTGCAAATGAATCAGGTAACCTCACTGGAGATTTGCACTAGGACCTGCCCACGAGGACATGACCCCAGAACCCATAGGCCACGTAAACAAAAGAGCTGATACTGGTGGGACCTGGGGCCCAGCTCCTCGATAAGGATGGCCCCCACCTGTCAGGTCCCTGGGAGGGGGTACGCATCCATCAGAGCAGAGCCCGCCCACCCACCGGCCAGGTCCCTGGGAGGGGTACGCATCCATCAGAGGAGAGCCCGCCCACCCACCTGCCAGGCCCACAGGCGGGGCTGGACGGGGACACAGCTGTGGCCGCCAATCTGCATTCACTCCTTGTCTATGGTGCTACCCCCCACCCCCACCCCCAGCCGACACAGATTTCCAGTCTGGACGGCCACGACGCCCCACTTGGTTTTCTGGTCACATCCTAGGAGCCCTAAATACATCCAGATAAGGATGAACAAATTCCTGTGCCCCAGCCCCCAGGGGTAAGCTGTGCCCTCAGTCTGCTCCCAGGGGAAGAGGGGCCACCTCCCTCATCCACCACGAGCGGACCAGGGCCTGGGTGGGCTGCTGGGTTTCTAAAGCGCCTTTGAGTTTGCTCCATCCGGCAGCAGTGCCTCTGTTCTCAGGACCTGGCGGAGTGGGATTTGCCAAAAGCCAGTGAGGTTGGAAGCCAGCGGGGGCTGGGTGGCCTTGGAAGGAGCTGGGTATGTTCAAGCTGGGGGTATCCAAGGCCCCGAGTCACCCTCCCTCAGAGACCCTACCACTCTATGCAATTCAGCCTGGCAGGGCCTCACCTGGCACCTCGTCTTCAAGGCTGGGGTCACTAGCCCTGTGCCTGGTGGCTGAAGACTCAGATGCTGGGCTCTGGGAGGCAGAAAGGGGTACCATTATTTTGAACATGTGGCCTAAGGCTACAGTTAAGAACACCAAGGACCACGTGTGTTAGCCAATGTCTCAGGTCCTCAGGGGCCACTCCCTCTGGGCCTGGACAACCTCCAGCATCTGCACAGGCTAATGCTTGAAGATGGCAGAAAACTCCACTGCGGTCCACTGGCTGATCTCAGCACCATGTGGGGTGGATGGGACTCTGCGAGGAGCAATGGGGGCAGTGGGCTTGGGTGAGTGGCAGAGGGCAGTGGGTAAGGAGGAGGAGGGTGGATACTGAGGACGGGGATGGGAGCCTCCAGTGCTTAAGTGATTATAGATGTGGAGAAGGGACTGCCAGAGCTGGAAGCAGGTGCTGCCAGTCCCTCCCAGTGGTGGTGGGCTCAGGCCTCCCTTCTCAGACTCCATGTTCAGGCCCAGCTGATCTGCCTAATGCAGGGGGACAGCAGTAGACAGGACTTGCTGTCCCGTTGTGGGATCCTGGTCTGCAGGAAGAGGAGGAGGGGCTGGAACTCAGGCAGGGCCTGATAGGACAAGGGGACGTGGGATGGCCCAGGAGATACTGCTGAGTGTCTGGTTGGTGTCTGACTGATGGCTGGCCAGAGAGATGCAGGTCCTGAGCCCTACACACTCCTGTCCACCCAACAGGACAACTGTCCTGTGGTCCTGCAGGTCCTCAGGGGGCCAGAGCTCCTGGGCAGGTAGGCTGTGAGTTCTCCAACCAGCAGGACTCCCTTGAGTCTCCTTCTCCCCCCTCCCCCCGCCAGCCTTTACTGGGTGGTTTTTATCACATTAAGATGTTTGGCCTGATGGGGCTTACTCGGCTCCTTGGAGGAAAAAAGAAAGGGCCATTGTTCCCCATGGCTGCTGCGGTGCACGCTGACCTATTTCTGGGAGGCAGCGGCAGACCATGGAGGTCACAGGGGTGGACAAGTTGGGAGAATGAGCCACCTGCCCATGGGGTGTGTGTGGGCAATGCGCAGTATGATTTGGGGAAAGGTCAGGGAAGTGCTGCCAGGCCAGGAGGCTGGCACCATCTCTCATCCCTAGAAACACATTCAAGAGTCAGCTGTGTGACTTCAGGCTAGTGCTGCCCTTCTGGGCCTCCATTTCCCCATCTTCCAAGTGGGACCACTGGGCTAGAGGGCAGCAGAGGGCTGGTCTGACCCTGACTTTGGCAGGGAGGACGCACTCTGCACATCTGCACCAGGCCCGCCATCCCCCACTGTGGCGAGCCTCTCCCCAGCTCACTGGTCTGAAGTAACCCCAACCCCAGGAGGCTCTCCACTGCCCACACTGGCTCCTATCACCTGGGCTCTGCCCTGCTCCCATGGTCCCTGGAGGATGTCTGGTAAGTGATCCTTCAATTTGATGTGGGCATGAGGGCATGCTCTTGACCTGGTCTGGCTCATCAGATGCCCTATTGTCACTTACCTTGGAGACCCCCCAGGCTTCCCAGTCTTTCCTCTGGACACCTGAGTCCCGTGGGACCCCAACACCCTGGGATGAGCAACCAGAGCCCTGCTGAGACCTAGGTGAAGCCTGTACCCCCCCCCCCCCC
>NW_007728906.1:32107-37088 GCF_000696425.1 Galeopterus variegatus
AGGTGAAGCCTTTTCCCCCCCCCCCCAACACGAGTGTCTTCATGTCCTCATGGTAAGCATGTGTCAGGTATCTCTCCAGGAGAACAGATGTGACCGTCAAGATCTTGGCAGAACCCCAAGGAGGTGAGTGGAGATATCCAGGACATGTCTGGAGCTGCTACTTGGCCAGTGCGCCCAGCCCACTTTCCAGCCTAGCCCACTTTCCTCTGGAGAGATGGAAGAGCAGAAGGGTGGAGCCCTCTGTGCCTGGCTCAGCCCAGTCTGGCCTCGCCCATGCCCTATCTCCAGGCTGAGTGTTGCCGTAGTCACCGATGAGCTCCACGTTGCTGAACCCAACAGTCAAGCCCTAGGCTGCATCATACTCGACTTGTCAGCATGTGGCAAGTTGATCACTTCCTCCTCACTCAGCCTGCTGGTCTCCCTCCTGCCTCCCTGGCCACTCCTCAGAACCTTTTGCTGGTCCTTTCTCTCTCCTGACTTCTAAATGCCGGGTGCCCAGGGCTCAGTCCTGCAGCCTCTTCCCTTTTCTTCCTACGCTCACTCCCTTGGAGACCTCATCCAGCCCCCTGGTTTCTGTTGGCAACTCCCATATTTATATCCCTAGCACGGATCTCTCCAATAAGCTAAACCTGGGTATACAACTAACTACTCAATAGGCATCTCAAACATAACATGTTCAAAACTGAATTCCTGCCTTTCCCCTGAACCTGCTCCTCTCGCAGTCTTCCCTGATCAATAAATGGCACACTCCACATTCAGCTCATGACAAATCCTCTGGCTCCACCTTCCAAACACATCCAGAACTGAGCCTCCTCTCAGCACCTCCGCCGCCCCACCACCTTGCCCTGAGCCACTATCGTCTCTTGCCCAGGTGACTCCAGTAGCTTCCTGACCGGCATTCCTGCTCCCGCTCCGTCCCCTGCAGCCTCTTCTCCACAGTGAGCCCATCCAGTCCCATCCCATCCCTCCTCTGCTCAGAACCCTCCCAAGGCTCCCACCTCACACAGAGAAAAAGGCAGAGTCCTTCCTGCAGCTTGCAAAGCCCCCCACCAACTGAACCCCACCCCACTCCCCGACTCATCTCTGACCAAAAAAACCCACCCCCAGCAGCCTACATCCTCCTTCCTGGCTTGCTTGTCTGGTCTCAGCACTTATCATGATCCTGTTACTGTACATTTGGCTGATTTATCTTGTTCGCTGTCTGACTCCCACACCAGAATGTCAGCTCCAGGAGCAGAGGGATTTTGTCTGTCTGGCCCCCTGTTGTGTCTCCAGCACCTAGAACAGTGCCCAGCACTGTCAGCACATCACTGTTGAATAGATGAAGGAGTGTGTCCAGGGCTGGCAGGCCCATCCTTGTAGCTGGAGCTGCCCTGGCACCCACTGGTGTCGCGAAGTACACCAAGGGCATCTGACTCTGGGCAGGTTGCAGCCTTCGGTCCTCCGTTTCCTCATCTGTAAATGGGGCTGTATGAGGCACAGACAAGCTCCCATGTAGCTTTATGTCTCCTCGGGGTCCCAATGAGGAAAGGTTAGGGTCCTGAAGGGGTTCATCCTCTCTGAGCAGCCCAGCTACCTCCAGCCCTGGAGACCCCAGAGAGGGGCCTGACTGAGGCTAGGTGAGCGGGGATGGGCTTCTGAGGAGATAGGGTTCGTGAGTTGACTCCTGAGTCCCTGGACATACTTGAGCCTGACCCACAAACACCTGCATGAGCTGGACATTGAGTCAAAGGGAGAGAGTGGAGGAAGAACCTGGTCAGCAGACCCAGGGGTGACTGCCACTCTGCCAGATGTGGTCACATCCTTTCCTTAGTTGTGGATCAGGTGAGGGAGCTGGCTGAGGTCGCTGAGTCAGGATGAGAGACCCTATATGTACAGCTGCTGGGGGTGGGGGCGGGGGTGGGTGGGGAACTTCACTGTCCATCTGTTTGTTTGTCCATCCGTAGTGGAGTGGGGAGCTCAGTAAACCCTGCTTGGAGGAGCTTCCAGCTCAGTCCCCAACCTTCCCCCATCCAGGGCTCTTAATATGGCCCCAATTGTGCTTAGCATCAGAGCAATATGAAGGGCACTGGACCTTAGGAATCTGGTTCCAAATCCTGAGTCTACCACCTGCGGAGGTGTCATTTCACTTCCAACCTCAGCCTCTACATCTGTAAAATGGGTATAAAATTTCCCGTCTTGCAAGGTGGGGACAAGAACCAAGGAGTTAAAGGAAGAGCATGTGTTCATAATGTAATAGGAACTGTTTCTCTGAACAGATACTGGATGTGATGGGGCCTGCACGGCCCCCATCCCACTGGCTCTACTTCCTCCAGCCAAGCCTATTCCTCTCCTGCTGTACTTGTCGTGGTCGGCGGGCACTGTCCTAAACACATTTTAAGTGGAGTCTCTCTCCTGTCCACAGCCAGTCCTTCCTTATCTCCCCAGTCCTGAAGGCCTCACTCCTTAGCCTGGGCTGGGGCAGAGTATAAGGGAGAGAGGATTACACGATCTCCTGGGAGGGTCTATGTGGAAGTTTTGGAGATAACAAGTTCAGCAACTGGTAACAAACAAGGATAGATTATGGAGCAGGATGTAAAGTTTTCAAGATTTTTTAAAGCTAAAATATGACACTTGGAAGACATTTTTGGCTTTGATCAGGTTCCCCAGGATAGTGGTGTAGAGAAAGTAGAGATAACAAGTTCAGCAACTGGTAACAAACAAGGATAGATTATGGAGCAGGATGTAAAGTTCTCAAGATTTTTTAAAGCTAAAATATGACACTTGGAAGACATTTTTGGCTTTGATCAGGTTCCCCAGGATAGTGGTGTAGAGAAAGTGGGCCCATCTGGGGCAGGGGAAGGTGGGCCCCCCAGAGCAGTGAACGGGGAGGGGGTGGGGCCCTCATAGCCTCAAGTGGGGAGGGCAATGCAGATGCTGACAACCCACACCTGCCCAGGTCTTCACCTCCTGTCACCTTCTAGTTGAGGTTGATTGTCTCCTCGCTTGTCTCCTGCTCAGTCCAGCCTTCTGCCTGCTGTGATCCTCCAAAGCTCCCCAAGCCAGGCTCATAGGACCACCACTGAGTGCTTTAGGCTGGGGGTCAAGTCATCTGGGTTCTTTTGCTGAATCCACCAGCTTTGGCTGGCCAAGTTCCCCTTCACCCTAGCTCAGCCTTCAAGGTCTGGAGGCTGAGGGGAGGTGGTGGACCTGGGACAGCAGGAATGGGCTAAAGGTTGGGGGAGCTGTCAGGGAAGACCTGGGCTGAATGGGAGAATTCTTGCAGGGTATGTGTGGGAGAAGGAGCGTGATGGTGGAGCTAGCCTCCTCCACTCACACTGCCACCACCGGCAAGGCCCTCTTCTTGGGCAACAGGAGCCTGGCAGCCTCTGCCTGACCTGAGGATGACGGGATGTGGGCAAGGTGCAGAGTAGGAATGCAGCTCAAGGATGCTGGGTTTAATTGAGGCAGGACAGGAAGAGCTGTCTCTCCCTGCCCCTGCCTGGCCCTGCAGCAGGCTCGAGGCAGAGTCAGCCTCTTCACCCCATGACACCCATGATGCACGGGCTTCCCATTCCTAAGGGGACAGCTCCTGGAGAGGGTATGGGTGGGAAAGAGCCATTTCTTGTAGCAGAGGCACCCTAGGTCAGGAAGCTCCCAGGGCCAGATCCCAGGAGATACCATCATAGATGCAAGAGGGTGAGCCAGTGGAGCTACCTGCCCAGGGTCTGTGCTCAGGGGCAACTCGATGTGAGTGCTGTGTATGGACAAGAGCCAGACTGCACTTGTGGCCCAGGAGCTCCTAATGCAGGGGTGGCAGCGGAGGAGGAGGTGAAGAGCCTGGGTCTGCCCTGCCAAGCCCAACTTTATCTCTAGGGGTCTAAGGGCCGGAGAACAGTGGACACACAAGCAGCTCCCACTGCCAGTTCCCAGGGAGTCAGTGTTCATGACTTTGACAGAGGGAGAAAAATCCCACCACGATTCTCATTGTCCCAACTGGTTGGCATTCTGCTAACCCAGAAGCCCCTGTGTTGGGGCAGTACACATGGACCCATTGTCAGGTGGGGAAGCTGGAGCCAGAGGCCAGACGATGCAAGTGCCTGTTGGGATCCCAGCTCAGGGAGCAGTCGGCCTTCCTGCAGGCTTCGTCTGCCCACCACTGCCTCCCGGTCATGGGCTTTACCGCCTTCTCTCCCTGGCTCCTGCTGCCAAACCCTGCAGTAATTACATGCTCTGAACCTATTTCCTCTGTGTTGGCTCTACCTGTCCAGTGTTCCCATAGTCCTTTTGCTCCCCTGACCTCCAACTGCATGGCACCTGGACCGTGCACCCAGTAGGGATCAGACTGACCCACAGCCCAGAACTTGGGGCTTATGTCGGCATCAGCCTGACCAGCCCCACACTTGGGAGGTTCCTGCACTCAAGGCAAGACTACAGCCATTATCTCCATTTCACAGATGAGGAAACTGAAGGTAATTGCCTTGCCAAAGCCCCACGGTGAAGTACAGGCAGGAGGAGGATTTCAGCTGTGGATGGGACCCACGACTCCCTCAGGTGCAAAAATTCCGGCAAAGATTGGGGAGGTGGAAACAAGCTCTTCCACGCTGTGCCAGCCCCTGCCCTGGGTGTGGGTCAGCACGCCCTCCTAGGCGAGACACCGAAGGCGCCCGGGCGTCCGCTCGCCCGCGGTCACCCTGTCGCAGACCCGTAGGAGCGCCCAGAGAGGGGGTGCCCCTAGTTCGGCGCGGCTGTGCGCACCCCCAGCCTTCGGCCCTGCAGTCCTGAGCCCCCACCCGCCTCAGGCCCAGCTCACCGATGATGATGGTGCAGGCGCTCACCAGCCCGATCTCCTTCTTGAGCGCCACCCGCTCCGAGGCGCCGAGCCCGGGGCCCGGGCCGGGGTTCCCGCGCCCGCTCGGCTGCTGCGTGTGGCCGGCCATGTCGCTGTCCCACCGCGTCCCCACTCCCTGCGCTGCCCCGTCCGGCCGGCCATGAGAGCTTT
>NW_007728906.1:37713-40505 GCF_000696425.1 Galeopterus variegatus
CCCGGGACCCGGGCCCGGGGGCGAAGGGAGGGGGTGTCAGGGAGGGGCGGAAGGAGGGCCGGCCGCAGCCCCCTCCCTCACCTCCCTTAAAGGGAACTCTCCCCCCCCCCAAAAGGTCCTGGAAAGGAAGGAGAGGACTTGGAGCAGCCCTGGGAAGAACTTCCTAGCTGAGCGAAGGAAGGGGCTCTCCCGTTGCTGAGTACAGGCGGTCGTGGGGTGGGTGCTGGAGCAGAGCTCAAAGACACGACTGTCCCCGTCCTCAAGCCGGCAGTACTAGCAGCCGTCCGTGCACTGGGAGCCCACTGTGTGCCAGTGCTTCCACACTCCCTCATCCTGGCACGCCCCGACGAGCCGCGGTGGGGTGGTGGGGCGCGGAGCTGTGTCCATTCTACAGGCTGAAGTTGAGGCCCAGAGATAAGTAAGGAGCGCAGAGCAAGTGCCAGGGCCCAGGGCGCCCAGGCAAAACCTTTCTGATGCCTCCTGGGCTTCCAGGTGCTGAGGGCGGGGGGACTAGGAGGTTCACCCCTGGGAGAGATGGGGGATGCGCCCTGGGACTCCTCTGAGGAGTCAGGAGACCCTGTGCACCCATGATCAAAGACCTGTGGAGACAGGGTCGGCGTGAAGTCCCCAACCCTCACCCAGAGGGGACCCAAGCCCTCATGGGAGTTCTGGATAGGGCTCGTCCCCCCCCCCCCTTAGCCCCATCCCACCGGGCTCTGGGCTGCTTCTGGCGTTAGATCCCGACTGCAGATCCCCGGCCACAAGTCCGAGTCCGGGCTCAGCGAACTAGAACTCTGGTCTTTGGCGCAGGCCCGGCTCAAAGAGGCCAGGCCACCCGAAATGCCCGGGAGCCGAGGAGGAGGGGGCTGGGGTCGCGGGAGGGGGTCGGGCGTGCGGGGCCGAGNGGTGGTGGTGGAGGGAATGAGATGACAAGCTGATTACAAGATGTATATGAAGAAGAACAGAGTTGGAGGACTTACACTGCAGTGAGGAAGACAGTGTGGTACTGGTGTAAGGATAAACAAATACACTAGTGGAACAGAGAACATGCAGAAACAGACCCATCCTGGTTCATCATGACAAAATTGACATTGCAGGGCAGTGGAGAAAGGACAGACTTTTCAATCAATTGCTTTAGATCAATTGCTTATCCATATTGAAAAAACAAAACTTTTCATCTCTACCTTACACCATCCACTAAAACCAACCCCAGGTTGATACACATGTGAAATGTACATGTGAAAGGTGAAATAACAAAGCTGCTAGAAGATACTCAGGGGAGAGAATAGATTCATTTTCTTAAACAGGACACAAAAGCACTAACAGTAAAAAAGTGACAGATTGCACTACATTAAAATTAGAAACTCTGCGGCTGGCCNGGGGGAGGCCACCCGGCGAAGCTTCATCCCTCGCGCTCTTGTCGTCGGAGTCCGGCATTCTTGGCGCCTTCAGCCACCAGCCCCAGAGACGCGTTCCGCGGCTGGCTGTCTTAAAGGAGCCTCGCGCATGGGGCGGGAGGGGGGACGTAGGGGGTGGGCGCTCCTGGCTCCAGAGACTCCTGATTGTCGCTGATGGTAGGGGGCCAGGTGCTTATACGTTCTGGTTTGACACTCCCCACCCAGTTGCCCTTGCAATGCTAGAGTCTGCTGGGTGAGTGTCCAGGCTGGACTAGTGAACTCCAGGGCTGGTTGTCAAGGGGCAGGGGCTGGCATGAGCATCACAAGCATGTGGTTGTGGGGGGTGAGCCTCTCCTGGAACCTGGAATGTGGAGTACATGTTTGAGGGGAAGGGGTGAGTATAGGGCTCTGCACAGGATGGAGTCTGCATGTTGTTGTCCGGACCCATAGCTAAGGAGGTAATTTTAGGGGAATTGAAGTAGAAGCTGCAAACTCCAGTGGAAGCAAAAGATTAGTAAGATTACTTTACCATCCAAAAATTAATCAGCGTGATAACCCACGTTAACAGAGAAAAAAGATAAACCATAGAACCTTCTCCATAGATGCAAAAACCAGTCAGCCATGATTTAAACAAACAAACAAAAAACTCTTAGCAAATTAGAAACAGAAGGGAACTTCCTTAACCTAATAAAGGTATCTACCTAAGAACAAATACCAAAGAAACAAAAAACAAAAACCCTACATTTAATGTCATACTTAATGGTGAAATATTGAATGCTTTTCCACTGCAATTGGAAATGAGAAAAAATGTTGACACTCATCAATTCTATACAATATTGTATTGGTGGTCCTAGCCAGTGCAATAAGGCAAGAAAAAGAATTAAAAAGGTATGAAGATAGGAAAGAAAGACATAGAACTGTCATTCACATACGACATGATTGGGTATGTAGAAAATAAAAAACAATATTATAAGTAAACTTAAGGAAGATAAATCCATTCAGCAAAGTCGCTGGATACAAGTTCAATGTACAAAACTAATTGTATTTCTATATATCAGCAACAATTAAAAAATGAAATTTATACTAGCATAAAAACAAAACACCTGAGAATAAATTCAGTGAATGATGTATACAATTTCTACACAGGGAACCACAAAACATTACTAAGAGAAATTCTTAAAGATATAAATGAATGAAGGGATATACCATGTTCATGGATTAGAATTTAAGATGTTGGTTTTCTCCAAACTGATCTATAGAATTGATTGTTGGATTTAGTGCAATCTCAAAGTATCAGAGGATGTTGTTGTTGTTACTTGGCTTTTTTTGGTGGGGGTGGTGGTGGAGGGAATGAGATGACAAGCTGATTACAAGATGTATATGAAGAAGAACAGA
>NW_007728906.1:41609-44387 GCF_000696425.1 Galeopterus variegatus
GGTGCGGGCGCGACACCGAGGGTTGCGATCCCGTTGCCGGTCACGAAAAAAGACAAAGAAAGGAAAAAAAAAATAGAAACTCTGTTAATCAAAAGACATGATTACAAGAGAGAAGACTAAAACCACATGTGAGAGAATTTCAATACATATATCTAATAAATGACTTGTATCTAAATGATTTATATCTAAAAATACATATCAAATCAATAGGAAAAAGACTTTAAATTAATGCTTCCCAAAAGAGGAAGTCCAATGGCTGATAAACTTCTGAACAGGTGCTCAACCTCATTAGTCATCAGGGAAATGCAAATTAAAATCAGAATGAGATACTACTGCACAGCCACCAAAACAGTTAAAATGAAACACCCAGTGTTGGCAAGGATGAAGAGCAACCTGGGACTCACACACTGCTGGAGGGAGTGGACCATGTACCACCAGTTTGGAAAACGATTTGGCAGTATCTCTAAATCCCTATGGCCCAGCGTCTCCACTTTAGACAAGATACTTCTTGGGTACCACTGCGGAGCCTGTAGCCTCACTTTGCAGTGGAGGCGTTGGCCACTTTTCTCCCACTTCAAGTATAATCTGCCAGCTCCTCCCATCATCCCTCAGGGCGTCTCTGGTGCCCCTAAGGTGCGAAATGATGAGGGACTAACCTGGCACCGATAAGACTGTATGTAGAAATGCAGAGGAGTTAACATACTTGGGTCTATCCTTTGATAATAGCAGATGGGAGCCAGAGGAGAAAATCTTCCCCCTTCCTCCTCCTAGATGGATTGTCATGAATCACACTCATTATGAAGACCCTTGGGAGATGGTCCCTCAAGATCCAGCAATCAGATGCCTTTGGTACCAAGTGGTGGCCAGCTCAGAAACTCACCCTCATATTGGCTCTCTTGTCTTCCCCTGTCCACTCCCCTTTCTCCTTACTCTTGATTCCCTGGGATTGCACCCCGTAATTAAGAAGTACCACCTAAGCTTTTGCCTCAGGCTCTGCTTTCTGGAGAGTCCAGGCTAAGATGCAATCCGAGACATATACCTAACAGAAAAAAATGTATAAATGCACTAAAAGGCCTCCACAATATTGTTCATAGCAGCACTCTTTGTAGTAGCCCCAAACTGGAAACAACCCAGATAACCATCAACAGTAGAATGGATGAATACATTGGAGTACAAGCAAATGCTGCAGTTCCGTACTGCAAAGGGAGTGAACGAATTACTACCATGCCACATGCAGATGAATCTCATAATCTTGAACAACAGAAGCCGGACACAAGTTCGCATTCTGGGATGATTCCATTTACAGGAAGTTCTAGAACAGGCAAAATGAATGTGTGATGTTCGATGTCAATCTAGAGATTACCCTTGTGGGTAGGATTTGGGGAGGGGCATGAGGGGGAGCTTGAGGTGCTGGTCATGTTCTATTTCGTTTTCCAGGTGCTGCTTCGCATACATATGAGAATGTTCAGTTTACGAAAATTCACCAAGGAAACACTTACGATTTGTAAATTCACATGTGTGTGAAGGTTACACTCTGACATGTCCTGGGCAGGGTGCCTGGGTGGGATGGGATCTGTGTGGGGAGTCTTCTAACTCTGCTAGCTCCTCGTGGGTGTTAAACCCGCTCAGTGCTCCCACACCTCCTCCAGCCTCAACCCCTCTTCTCTTTCTTACCCAGTTACAACCCAGGCATCCACTCAGGCAGCCTCAGTTCTTCTTGGTTTCCACAATCCTGCCCCCAAACCACTCCCTCTCCAAGGCTGAAGCACCTCCTGGTGATGGTTCTTGATACGCTCTCTGCCCTGGATCCTGTCTCTGCCGCCTCTTGCCACTGCCTTCTCTCTCCTCGCCTCCTCTCGCCTCTGTCCTGAACTTCTTCTCTCCTCCCCCTGCACCCTCCCTGGACAGTCCCTCCCTCCACCATGTCCAGCCAAGGACAGGAGCACACACAGAGGCACCACACACCATAATGCCTAAATATGCCTAGATATTCAGAAGGTACAAATGGAACTATGCCCATGATGCAGCCCTCATTCACACCCTGGCCCTGCAGCCCACTTGCTGGGATGTGGTCTCCTGGGCCAGTCCCGATGGCCACTATTAACTGGGGCTGGTAGGGTGGAAGCTAGGACCATGCCTGAAACTCCTGGGTATGAGCACACACCTAGGATGGGGGCTGGCCACTCTTTCTGCTTGCCTCACTTTTCCAACCTGGGATTTCCAGGCCATTCTAATCCCTTCCCCCAATTTTACTTTACAATAGGAAATAGAAGGAATACAGATATGGCAGCTCCAGGCTACCTAGACACACTCCTTGGTGATCCAGGGCAGAGGCTGTGACTGCCCCATCTCTCTCTCACACACACACACACACACACACACACACACACACACACACACACACACACACACACACACACACCACACACCTTGCCTTGCTCCTGCACCTCCTTGCTTGCACACCTCGTACCTTTATGCCCCAAGCATCACCTTCTCCAGGAAGCCATTCTGGTCCGCAGAGTGAATGACGTTCCCATTCTGTGCCCATGTTTCCATCTCTCCTTGCTCAAAGGCAGATCTTACTCCCAGCACGCCTTTATGCCCCAAGCATCACCTTCTCCAGGAAGCCATTCTGGTCCGCAGAGTGAATGACGTGCCCATTCTGTGCCCATGTTTCCATCTCTCCTTGCTCAAAGGCAGATCTTACTCCCAGCACATGGTATGTCCTCAGTGAAGATTCAAGGCATCTGGCCCAAGAACAAAGAGATACAGGTTCTA
>NW_007728906.1:45245-58181 GCF_000696425.1 Galeopterus variegatus
CTGGTGTGGTGGCGGTGGCAGTGGGGAGGTCCCAGCGCCTTATCTGATGGGCCCCGGCCTTTCTCACAGCTGAGTGGAGCTGCCCTGACAGGCGACCATGGCCAGTGGGCAGGGGCTCTGCAGGCCTGTGGGCTCAGCTTCCCCACCTGCCTACTAGGCAGGGAGGCTGTGAGCATGGGAAAGGCGTGGGCGGCCACAGGGGCCACCACTAGAGGGGAATGGGCATTAGGGGGCTGGGCGCCCTGCAAGCCTCTCCAAGACTCGAAGAAATGTCAAAACTGGGTACAAAAAACTGGGGCAATCCAGGTGTTTACTTCTAACAAACTAATGCTTCTAATGTGGAAACAAGACTTTGCACATCACCAGATACTGTTTGGATTTGAGAACACATCAGCTTGTAGGACACTGTGTGAGGAAGCCTCGGTTGGGTATGGGCTTGAGGCGGTTGTCCCATGGGCGTGGACCGGCCTCAGTCCTGCTGGTGGATTGGGGACTGTGTGTGGAACATCCTTGGGGGAACCATGGGGCCCTGGACAAGACAGACTTCTAGGGTGCCCCCCTAACATCTACATCCCCCTCCAGTGGTGGGGGGCTGTGGGTCTGATTCCCCAGGATGTGGGGAAGCCATGCTGGAGAAACAGAGGCCCACAGGGTAGTTCTTCAGCGACCCTGTCCAGATAGGGCCTGTGTGGTCCTGGGTGCCTGCAGAAGGTCTAGGGAGGAGCAGTCTCAGCGTCAGGAGAGGCCTCCCACCCCAGCCCCCAGCCACCCTCCCTTTTCAGACTTCCTCTCTGAGCACAAGGCAGTAGCAGCTCCAGGTGGACTGAAGGAGGGTCTGTGTCTGGTCCCCCATCCCCGTGCTTATATGAGTCACCAGTGGGCCCACCTAGCACCGTGGCCAAGGGCCCTCCTCACCAAGACCTGTTGGATTGCTTTCCTGAGGAAGACGGTGCATTCTCTCAGGCCGTTTTACAGGGAGGGAGAAATGTGAAGCGAGGATTCTCAAGGCCAGCCAGCCGGCTCCAAGCTGCCTATGGGTGGGGACCCCAGTTAACGTGGCCCAGGCTGGGCCTGCCAGGAGGGAAGTGCTGGCCTGGTCAGGCCATAGGAGCCTGCAACTTCTGGGAGACATGGGCACCTAGTCTTGGGGTCCTCATCCTCATCCTGCCCTGGAGCCTTTCTAGCAACACCCCAGCCCTGTTTGTTTGATGGGCAGAGAGACCCAGGCCTGCCAAAGGCCGGTTGTGGCCAACCTTGTGGGTCTGAGTGGGGCCTGGTGGCTTCTTCCCAGAGCTGCCTTTGATCTTGAAGGGAGGCCCCCCTCCATGAGTCAGAGGGGGTCTGGGCACTGCTGGGCTCCCACCACACCCAGGACTGCTCATACCTTCCTCGGGGAGGTGCCCCACACATACTGCCTGGTTGCTCATCCATGGCCCGCATCCTCCACCTGCCCCTGCAGTGCCCCTGGGGCTTCCTCCAGGGCTTCCTGCCCCTCACTCTTGGCGCTTTATGGGTCTGCAGTCTCCACTCCTTGCTGCCCACTCCCAGACCCTGCTCCTGGCCTCAGCCACTCCCACCCAGATCCCCTCAAGCTGAGGGTCCCATGGGTAGCATCCAAGCATGGATCTTCCTTCATTCTGGGCCTCCCCTACCTTCCCTTAGCCAGGGACATCCTCCCTTGCTGCCCATGGTTCTGTAGTCAACAGCCACGGGGGGACCCTCCTCATCTCCTCCCTATGCCCCACGTCCTGTGAACACCTAAATCTGATCGATGTGATCAGAATCATTGCCCTTTCTATAAAGAATCTTACAATGTTTTCTTACCACCCCAAAATAAAATTCATAGATAATATAACGTACAGTCATGTAAAAAATCAATCTAATGTCCTAACTTTAACATAAGGGAGAAACAAAAGGAAAGTAATTTATAGTTTTATTATGTACTCAATTTGAAAAATGGGTATGGCCTACAGAGGACTTGGATGCTGGCAACATAGAGTCATTGAAGCTGTAACTGCTGCAGACACAGGAGTGGGGGCATCCTTCCAGGCTGGAAGCCACCATGCCATCTCAGGGATGTGTTTTTCCAAAATGGCAAACACTTCTTGAACATAGAGTCATTGAAGCTGTAACTGCTGCAGACACAGGAGTGGGGGCATCCTTTCAGGCTGGAAGCCACCATGCCATCTCAGGGATGTGTTTTTCCAAAATGGCAAACACTTCTTGGTAAATTTCCAAACAAAACAGGGGTCCATCTCCCCTCAATTTTCATGCTTGTCGCATTCCTAGGAAATTCTGTATTTGGAAACCATGTAATACAGAAGTGGGTTCCAGGTTCTGGTCATTACCAGTAGGGTTTTCACCTCCACCAGGATTTCTCACCCTCAGCGCTATCAACACGTTGGGCTGAATCATTGTGGTGCGTGTGAAATGTTTGACAGCAGCCCTGGCCTCTAACCACTAAACGCCAGTAGTACCCCCCAGCTTGTGACAATCAGAAGTATCTCCAGACATTGCCAAATGTCCCCTGAGGGTCAAAATTGCCACCACATGGGAACCACTGACCTAGGCGAGTGTCCAGTCGAATATTTAGATGTCCTGTGGGATGCAGGACAACTTGCTGTGGGCAGGATGCCCCTCACATCCCAACCCTTACCACCTAATGCCTAAAGCACTCCATTGTCACAACAACCCCCAGTTCCCTCACTTTTCCAGCTAGGCCACGGGAGAAGCACAGTTACCACTGAGGGCCTCTGACCTACCTGATTCTCTAATCTGGTGGGTGGGGTGGGGCTGGTGATGCCGAGAAGCTACCTCCCCCCCCCCCCCACACACACTGTGAGACCTGTTGTTCTCATTTCTACCCCAGGCCTGGTCACCTCATAGCAGCTGCTTCCTCACTGGCCCCTGCAGGGACACCTGACACGTCCCTGCCATCGCTCCCATTACCTCCTTTGCCCTGGACCCCCACCTCCCCCTAATTCTTGCCTTGCCCTCCCAGCGGCTTCCTCAGTGCCTTTTCGTCTTCAGTCACCCTGGGATTCTACCTGAGTCCTCGGTCTGGAGGAGCTTTCTCAGCCCAGGTGCCCTCCTCCAGGGAGCCCCCCTGAGCTTCTCCCTCTCCTGACGGGCAGGGGCCAGCACCCCCTCCTACCCATCATGTGTTTCTCATCTGCCCCCCTCATGACCCCTGTCAGATACCATCTCTTAACCCAGCCCGGGTCTTTTCCCTTTGCAGCATCCCAGTCCTGGCCCAGAGTCTGTCTCCCAAAGGGCACCATAGGTACTGGTGGCAAAGTTGAGGCCATGACTCAGTTCAACTCTGTCTTCACTCACTGAGGCCTCCAATGCCCCGCCCCCAAACTGAAGCAAGTGCATGCTAAGGCGCAGACCAGGAGGAGCAGTGGGGACGGGGGCGGACAGGGTTACAGGTTACAGCACGGGAGGAGATCCACCTGCAAGCAACCTGGGATCTTGTCGCCCTGGCGCAGCTTCTGCCCCTTCTCCTACAGGAATGGGGGCGGTGGGGAGCTACAGGTGGGCATTGGACTTTCTCCATCCTAAAGTGCCTGCCAGGAAGAACTGCTCCAATCCAAATTGGAGCTGGGGCTGAGGGAGAGCCTGGGGCATACAGGGATCCCTTAATTCCTTCCCATGGGACCTCTTTGGGGTCCAATCCTCCAGTCCAGCTGCCAGGCACATACTGCTGGTGGAGCCTGAACTCCCAGCTCCTAAGATGTTGTCCCTGGGGCATTGAGCATTGGGCATGGGCAGCAGCCGCAGGCACCCTGGGGCGTCTACCTTGCTCTTCACCCACCCTAAGCCTGCCCATCCCTGACCGAGGCTCATGTTTGGCTAGCAGGCTAGGGCCATGGGCAGGGCAGGGCAGGAAAAAGCTGCAGCTGCCCCCACCTGGCCACTCCCCAGCCTTCTCAGCCTCTGGTCCAAGCCTGGCAGAGACCCAGCCTGGCCTGGCCTGCTTTGCCCCACCCTAGTGGTGCCCCAGCTTTTGCGACACCTCCTGTGAAAAATGCAGGGATTGGAGATTGGGGGTTCATCAGGGGAGGGGGCATCCTAGTGGATGAGGCCATCTCCAAGCTGGCAGGGTTAGGTGTACAGTGGTGAGGGATGCTTGGGTCCTGGGTGGCGTAGGAAGTGGAGACCCTGGTACTCTGCAAGGGTTCACCCCCCAAGCCTGCAGAGCCAAGTGCCAGCATCTCCTGTCTCTGTCAGTTCCTGCCAGGCCTTAGTGCCTCCAGCTGGGAAATAGGGCCAGTAACCTTCCCCCTCCTCTCCTGGTGGCTACTGAAGGAACAAGTCAATGCCTACCTGAAATCAGTTCCTTCTGCCAGCTGGGTCTGTGGTCTCACGCCCCTGGCACCACCCTGTGCTACTGGCCCTGCCTGTTCCATGCCTCAGTTGGCAGGGTTCTGGGCATCCCTGCCTACCAGGCCTTTCCCCCAGTTCCTCAGGCTCTTCTCAGTGACTCAGGCAGCTTGGCCCTCGCTCAACAGCAGGCTGCTCTTGGCCACATGGACATGCCCACTTCTGGGCCTGGCCTGGCTCCCAGGCCCCTTTCCCATGCCTGGCACCCTCAAGGGCCACCAGGAGATGGGCCCTCATTTGCATAGACCTTGCCTTTGCACGGGATCCTCCTTGGCTTCTGGACAGGTTGGTGTCTTCCTTCCTACCTGGGTTTTTGCTGGTTCTCGACCTTGTCTAGCTCTGCCCCAGCTTTGGTTTTTGCCAGCAGCAGCTGTGAGGCCAGGCTGGGAGGGGATGGGCAGAAAGGCCAAGATGGCAGCATGCCCTCCTCCTGGGCCTCCCTCTGGGTGGACTAGCTAGTCATAGGGGTGCTCCTGGGAGGGCACACCTGGGAATGGGTGGGTGGCTGGAGGGGGCAACTGGCCTGGTGAGGCACTGGAGAAGACCCCCTGCCCAGTGGCCTGAGGACACCCCCCATGGGCCCCATGAGGCTCTGTCACTGTGTGGGAGGGAGCCAGGAGAGAGGGTGTGAGAGCCAGCGCGTGGGTGCGGGTGCTGAGAGTCTGCGTGGGGGAGGGGGATCATGAGAATGAGTCTGTGGGTGAGACCTAGGGCAGGGGGTGCCCTTGCTTTCAGGGGGCATCCCCGGGGAGGGAGTTTGGGGAATGGGGGCAGACAGTGCAATGGGAAATCCTGGCCACTAGGTGTCACCAGGAGCCCATGTGACAGAAGAAGGGCCCCGGGTGACAGACCAGAGCCCCTTATCTGCCAGGTATGCCTACCTGTGGGGGCACTCCCTGGTCAGTCAAAATGTCTGATAGTCCACTAGCTGTGTGGAGCTGGTGGGATGGCATTGCTCCATGCAGATGGAGGCCACCCCGTCCCCACCTCCTGCCCAGGCAGAGCCAGGATTAGGACGGTGATGGGTGGGGAAAGAGCAGCCTGCCCAGGTGCCCTGCTGCTGCTCCATGCAGATGGAGGCCACCCCGTCCCCACCTCCTGCCCATGCAGAGCCAGGATTAGGACGGTGATGGGTGGGGAAAGAGCAGCCTGCCCAGGTGCCCTGCTGCAGGGGCCTCCTGTCAGCACCTCCCGGCCAGCTCCTTGGCCCTGTGCCGCCTGTGCCACCTGCCTTGGTGAAGTAGGTGGGTAGGGTCCCTTCATACACCCCCCTACTCCTGTCCCCACCCAGGTGCAACTTGGCAATTAGAGTCCCCAATTCCCCCCAGGCCACAGGGGGCCTTCCTCTGTCTTTCCCGGTCCACTTTCAGAGCCAGTCTCCACCATCCTGCCATGCATTCACTCATCCAATGCTCAGCAGGGACCCACTGTGTGCTGTGTACTGGGATCCAGTCACAAACAAGATGACTGGGCCCTGTCCCACGGAGCTCACATGCTACAGAATGTCAGTTACCAACTAAATGAACCAGAGAATTTGTGATGGAGACAGTGTCTCACAGGAAAAAAAAAATCATGGAGAAACTGGAAGGGCTATAGGTATCTGCTTTTGTTGGGGTGGAGAGGGGTGGATGCCTAGAGAGGGCCTTGTGAGCAGGTAAAGAGGAGGATCACTCATGTCACCACCCAGAGGAAGAGCATTCAGGGCAGCTGGAGGAGTATGTGCAAAGGCCCTGAGGCAGGAATGGGCCTAACTTGTTAGTGAAACAGCCAGGCATGTGTGATGCGGTGCAGTGATGGAGGTAGGAGGTTGGGAGGAAATAGTGTTGCCTTCTTCTCCCCAAGCCCCCAGGGACCATCCCCTCTAGAGGGTGGTGGAACTTCCTGGCTGGCATGACTTGACAAAAGGACCTGTCCTGTCTGGGGCTGGTCGTGGCTGGTAAGGAGGGGACACTGCAGCTCAGGTGGTCAAATAGGACTGAAACCTTACGTCCTGTGAGCTGAGGAGCATATAGAACCCCAAGAGGGGCCTTTTCTTCACTGGCTGAGGGCTCCCCAAGGCAGAGCAGGGCTGGTCTGTCTCAGCTCCCAGGCCCCTCGATAGGGTCTTCTTGGCTGGAGGCAAGGCTGGCCAGGGCAGGGCAGAGGGAAGGGCAACAGAGTTCCTGTCCCTGAGTGCCTCTGCTGCTCAACACCGTGCAGAGTCTCTGCACCCCCTCACAGTTAGTCTAAAGACCTGACCATGGCAATGACCTTGCATGCAGCCCCCATAACCTTGCTCACCTCGTCAGTGACTCTCCCTCTCACCCACTTGGCTTCAGCCACACTGCTCCTGCCTCAGGGCCTTTGTACTTGCTGTTCTCGCTGCCTGAAATGCTCTTCCCCCAGACATCCTCAGGGCCCATCTCGTCCCTTCGTACTTGCTGGGCCCATCTTGTCCCTTCAGGACTTTGCTCAAATGACACCTTCTCAGGAAGTTTCTCTGACCATTCCATTGAAAATAACATCCCCCACCTCGGTACTTTCTTTCCTCTCTGTTCTGCTTTTCTCCCTCATCACCATTTGAAAGTCTAGATATTTTACCTATTTATTTTTATTGCCATCTCTCCCACTGCCCACACTGGTCTGTAAGCTGAATGGTCTGTTTTGTTTGTTTACTGAGGCATCCATACCACCTAGCACAGTGTCAGCACATAGCAAGGAATACTTGAGTGAATGAATGAATGAATGGGAATGAGGGAGACAAGGCTGCCCCATCCCTCCTGACCTGCTCCGGCCACAGCAGGACCAGGCTTGGGTCTTAGCATCCATCCATCTCTAGCAGAGTCAAAGGCCTGAACGAGGTGCTGTGTGCCCAAGAGGTTCCCAGGCTTTGTCGTGCTCTGTTTTGTCTGCGATGGTCCTGCCATAGCAGGTATAGGGAGGTGGTCCCCATAGGGAGCTTTCTAGGGGCAGTCTAAGTTAGAGGTGGGGTCCAGGCCAAGGCCAGGGTGGCAGAGCCTTGCTTTAAGTCCCTGTGAACTGTGTTTTACATCCAGCAAATGGCATTTAATGGCCTCAGGCAAATGCTGCAAGGTATGGATTGTGGGTGTCATGATGTGCCATGTGCATGCATTGGGGACACATGCAAGGATGAAGAAAACCACATGGCAGGGAGGAGGTGATGCCTTGAGAAGAGATAGGCCTTAAGTGTCCTGCTCCCTCTCAGGGAGAAGCCTATGGGCTGTTGGGTGGAGATGTCTTTCCCTGTCATTAGTGTACCCTAGGCCGAGGCCAGAGTGGTAAGGCAGCATCTCCCCTGGGAGCCTCTCCTCTTTTGCTGGAGGGCATGAAGTCTGCCCTGGTGCAAGGGCTGGGGCCCAGGACACTACCAAAGCTGCCCATCTCCAAGGTGAACTCTATCTCTCCTTATTGCCACTTCTGTTTTCCAAGAGGTATTTAAATCAGAATTCTGCCTACTCTGGGCTCATCCAGTTTCTCTATAGTAATTTTGTACACCTTTTAGGAGAAGATGGGGTTATTAATGCATTAAAACCCAATTAATTGTTCTACAGAAAGATCTGACTGAGACATGCTTATAAACAGACTCCTATAGATGAAAGGTCAACCTTTTAGGAGAAGATGGGGTTATTAATGCATTAAAACCCAATTAATCGTTCTACAGAAAGATCTGACTGAGACATGCTTATAAACAGACTCCTATAGATGAAAGGTCAAAATCTAGCCTGGAAATTTAACAACATTTTTAGAGAAATGTCTTTTAAAAGCCTGATAAGTAAAATCAATGCTCTTTTTGAGAAAGGAGGTGGGGAATTGGAAGCCTCAACTTTTGAGACCAGAAGGAACCCCAGAGGTTCCTTATAGCACAGTTTGAAAACCTCAGATCGACTCAAGCTACTGCTCACTGTAGGGAGAAAACACGTTCCAGTGAAGGGGGCCCATTTTCATGACAAGGGCTAGTAGAGCCAGTCTGTAGTGCCTGATGTCCCCAGTAGGGGTCACTGCTGGAGGAAGCCCCAGCCAGGCCCTGGTGGACTCAAGAAGTGCTGCAGACCCAAGTGAGCCTACATGCCACTGCCTCATGCCAGTGACCTCGAGCCTGGGCCTACTCTCAGCCAGGGACCACCACATCCCCTCCCGGCAGACAGAGCTGCCCTGCGGCCATGCTGCCTGCTGGCTAACACTGGTCAGAAGCCCTCAGCTCCAGGACAGCTGCCAGGGCTAGGGCCACAGGGACTGATAAGGGTTTCTGGCTAAGCCCAGGCCAAGCCATTCCAAGGGACAGCTGCAGTGCCTCTCCAGTCAGTAGCTGGAAGGTGGCCAGCCCAGCCTTGTACCTGGTCCAAACACATGTGAGTAGATGCAAGCACACACACACACACGCCCACATGTGCACATACACACACGTGTATACACGCACAAACATATGCTCACACATGTACTCAATGCACATGAGCACATGTGCACACATAAATAACGTGCATACACAAACACATGCACTAACAAGTGCATGAATGTACACACATGCACATGCACGCCCGCACAAAAATACATGTGCACACACTCACACATGCACACTCCCCAGGCAGGCTTGGGGATGGATGGATGGAGAAACAGCTCTGGATCCAGTCTGTTTGGGGTGAGTTCAGTTAGGGGCGGGGACCTCTTCCCCATCTGCTGCTGTCATGGCACTTTCTTTCCTCTGGGCCAGCCTTCTCCCCTGTCTGGATTGGTGGGTGTCGGCATGTGGGAGGAGTGAGGGGCAGCTGTAGTGTCCAGCCACCCCTGGGAGCTGCTCCAGGCAGACACAGGGGACGGGAGCCTTCCTTGGACTCACTCACTGCACCTTTCTGGGGTGAGGGAAGCTGGAATTGTTCCTGCATCCCATAGAAGCAGGTTGGGTGGAGGCCTGAGCGGGGGTACTATGGCCACTGCCAGGTGTTGCAACTGCCAAGGTCATCCCTGCAGCAGGCAGGACTGGGAGAGGCCTTGGAGGCCTGCTGCAGCTGTGCACCCCTTCCCCTGGGAAGCCAGCCCAGCCCTCAGCCTGCTGTGTTCTTGAAGACCCTCCATCCCGGTCCTGGGCCCTGCCTGCAGGAAGGGATTTCTTGAGTCCTCAATTCCTCAGTCATCTCAAACCTCTGAGAGCCTCAGAGGCTGGGGTACACAGCCTCCTGGTCCTTGTTGTCCCCTGGCCATACAGGCCCAGGCACACTGGAGCATCAGCCCACGGGTGATACTGAAATCACTTGTGGTATGGCAGTCAGTCCCCTGCTGTCAAGAGACCTGGGGCCATGGAAGGGGCTCTGTACCCTCCAGCCCCTGACTCCACAGAGCCTGCTCTGGGTGGGTTCCACTGAGTCCACCTTACTAATCACTAGTCCAGGCCCACAATCCTGAGCAGGGGACAGAATTCTGTCACCTCCCCCACCAGATCAATACCTCCAAGGCTGCTGTCAGCAAATCTTTGACTTCTGACCTGGCCACACACTATGACCCCTGAACATATTGGTCTTTCCACCAAACCTTGCCCTGGTCTCTGGGATGGGTGCAGGGCTGAAGCTTTGGCTCCAGCCCAGCCTGTGAGGGGAAGGGAGAGAGAGGCCTCGGTCCGCTTGGGTCTAGACTATTCCTCTCACTCCGCACTCAGGCCCACAGCCGGAGCGGGATGCCCACCCAGTCAGCCGCTGCCCTGGAGGCAGGCAGGTGGCAGGCTCCAGGAGCAGGCCTCTTCCTGGCAGGGGAAGAGTCTGGGCTCTGGAGCTGGATAGGCCAAGCAGACTGTGAAGGAAGGATTTGGAGGTCCCGTCTGGGGCCCAAGGGCCCTGGAAGCTTTGGCCACTAAGGACAAGACCCTGTGCTTCCTGTCTTCTCCCCAAGGCCCGCAAAGGTGCCCACCCCTCCTAATCTGCTACGCCCCAGGTGCAGGATCTGAGGCTCCAACCCCTCATCCTCAGCATGGTCCTGGCGGAGGAGGACCCCCAGGACAGGGAGGGAGTGCAGCCAGGGGCAGCACGCAGCCCACATTGGTCCCAAAGCCAGGGCAATAGTCCCAAAGCTCATAGGATGGGGACAGACTGTCTTCCCCATCCAACTGGTCCCCTCCCTGCAGCGAGTCCCCCTGATCAAGCTGGGACCCAGCTGCCCTGTGACCCTGACCAGGGATTGAGAAGGGGGTGCTCAGAGGCCCCCAACATGCTTCCTGGACCCTGTCCCCTGCAACTCAGCCGGGAGGATCACTGCTCTGGCCACCCTTGTCCTGCCTACCCAGTCTGCTCCAGCCGAGGGATTGAGCTCCTTGTCCCGCTGAAACCCTTTTGGACCTTGCTGGTGGTACTGGGAGCCCCATCTCCTGAGCCACCCTGGGATGCAATGTGGGGAGTCCTGGGCTCTCTGGTGGACACCACTGACCTGAGACTCTGCCTCCAGAGGGTCTGGCCAGGACCACAACAGGACCTTCCCCTCTCATGTGCAGGTCAGCTCATGACGTGACCTCTACCCGGCTGCCCTACTCTGCTCCTGCTCCTGAGAGGACACCCCTCTTCCTTCGCCCATGGGGTGTTCTGAAGGCCGTGGGGCCCAGCAGCTGTCTGTCCCGGGTCTGTGTGGGTCTGCAGTAGGGGAAGGTCCAGCCCCGAGACACTCTTCCTTCGCCCATGGGGTGTTCTGAAGGCCGTGGGGCTCAGCAGCTGTCTGTCCCGGGTCTGTGTGGGTCTGCAGTAGGGGAAGGTCCAGCCCCGAGACACTCCCCCTCCCCAGGAGGAGGGGAAGAAGGATGGACAGGGCGCCCGGTTAGGTGGGAGATGCAGCTGCGGAGGGCTTGGAGGGGGCACGTGTGCTCAGGTGGGTCTGACTCCAGGAGTAAGGAGCCCTCCTTCCTCCCTGACTCCCTCAGCCTGGACCTTGATCCGCAGGGATGCTGCTCCCCGCAGAGTCCTGGCCCATTGCAGGGACCCCTCAGGTCCTGCCTATCTGCTTCCCTGGGGCACTGTCAGGAGCCAGGAGGGCCAGGCCAGGCCTGGGGCAGAAGACCATTTGGGCTGGCCCAGGCCAGGTGGGTGCGTGGGCAGCAGGTCCTGAGGTCAGGGGGTGGCGCAGAGGGGTCCAGGGCCCTCACCACAGCAACTCATCATTCTGAGGCCCACACCCCACAATGGCCTCAGCCATGCCCTTGGTCACCCCTCTGCCCTGCAGGCCGTACTCTGGGCTGTCTGGGAACTTGAGGTTTTTCTCTCCCTAGGAGCCAGGCCAGTCAGATGGGGCCAATGGGCTGCAACCCAGCCACGGGGGTCCTGGCTTAGAGGCAGTGGTGGGGAAAATGACAGTAGTAGTGTGTGCTGGACAACCTCTCTTGGCCCTCCTTGGCCTAAGCCTTGTGCCTGGTGCCCCCACCCAGGTTTCTGTGACACTCGCTGTACTGCCCAGGGAACTGAGCCCAAGAGAGGGGAGGTGACTCACACAGTTGACCCAGGAGATGGAGCTGGACTCGAAACCAAGGCTGGGAGTCCCAGATCGCTGAGGGGCAAATCCTGCTCTAAGAGCAAACCACCAAGGCCTGGACTGTGGGACATCTGGGCCCTGCTCCTCTCCCCACTCGGGTGCCCAGGGCCCTGCCTGCTGGCCAGAGAGGGGAAGTGTGCCCTAGGCGGGCCGAGCCCTGCGGCTGTGGGGCAACAGCTGGAAGGGAGGAGGAGGTGAGGAGCATACAGTGCCAGAAGCCTGGTCCTGAGGAGTGCCTGCCCTGCCCCGCACCCCCCATGAGTGCTGGGACTTGGTGGCTGCCCAGGGGAACCCAGGCTCTTCCTAGTCCTAAGGGCCCTTCCCTTCTCTGTGGAGTCCCAGGCTCCACACAACCCACTGCACTGCCCGGCCCAAATGGGGGTTCCCCCAGTCAGACCCATGCTCCGACACGTGCACACAGACACACCGTACACACAGACCAGACTGACACAGTGCATGGACAGACACACCACACAGTCACACACACCACACACACAGACACACATACCTCACTGCACAGCCCACAGACACACACAGACACACACACCACACTGCACAGCCCACGGGCACACACAGACGTACATATCATACTGCACAGCCCACAGATGCACACATACTGTGCCCTGATCCTGGCCCCACTTGTCACACACATGTCCAGCCCCGCCACACACAGACTCACAGAGCAGCGCAGTCACCCTGCAGGAGCCCTGGGGCCACAAAGCCCTTCCCACATGCCAGAAGTCCCTCAGTCTCCACTTGGCAGAACCTGAAGCAGAGGGGAGGGCAGGGCATCCTGGGCAGAATGCCTGGGGGAGAAACTCAGAAGGGAAGGATGAACTTCCAGGAGGGTGTGCTCTGGGGGACGGGGGCTAGAGTGCTTTTTGTGGGTGAGGGGCTGGATGCTGAGGCTTGGGGCTAGGGATGTCCCACATCCCCTGCATCCTTCACAGTGGGGGTTGTCACCTCCTTGGGACTCCCTTAAGGGACCTCTTGCCCCATGGGGTCTGGATAGGCACAAAAGAGGCCCTGGTCTTTGATTCCCCACATCCCCCT
>NW_007728906.1:58510-74721 GCF_000696425.1 Galeopterus variegatus
GAGAAACTCAGAAGGGAAGGATGAACTTCCAGGAGGGTGTGCTCTGGGGGACGGGGGCTAGGGTGCTTTTTGTGGGTGAGGGGCTGGATGCTGAGGCTTGGGGCTAGGGATGTCCCACATCCCCTGCATCCTTCACGGTGGGGGTTGTCACCTCCTTGGGACTCCCTTAAGGGACCTCTTGCCCCCTTCAGAGCCACGTACCCTTCCGGAGAAACTCAGAAGGGAAGGATGAACTTCCAGGAGGGTGTGCTCTGGGGGACGGGGGCTAGAGTGCTTTTTGTGGGTGAGGGGCTGGATGCTGAGGCTTGGGGCTAGGGATGTCCCACATCCCCTGCATCCTTCACAGTGGGGGTTGTCACCTCCTTGGGACTCCCTTAAGGGACCTCTTGCCCCATGGGGTCTGGATAGGCACAAAAGAGGCCCTGGTCTTTGATTCCCCACATCCCCCTACACGGCTGACCTAGGGTGACCTACAGGGCCCTCACCATACTGACTTCCTTAGCTTGGAACACAGGCATTCAGAAGGAGGTGTCCTCACATCTCATGCTCAGAACAAGGGTCCTGGCTCATCGGGGACACCCCTGACCTGGGCTGAGACCCACCATCTGCTCCAGGCCATGGGGAAGGCCTTTCCAAGACCCTTGGGCCAGGCCAGACTCGGCCTCAGGCTCTGGGCTGGTGGAGCAGAAGTCCCAGCTCAGAGAGCAGGCCCCGGAGTCCCCTGACCTAATGTCTCTGCCTGACATTCCAGCAGCAGAGAGTCTCCTGCTGTAAAGTGCCCCAGGCTCCATGCGAGAATGTGAATGCCTCCTGGGCCATCTGAGAACAAGTTGCAGGGGGTGGGGCAGTAAAGGCTCCCAGGAGGAACTGGTTCCCACTAGTCCCATGGGATCTTCCCAGAGGCCGGGGATGGTGGGCACTGGAATCCTGAAGTGTCAGGGCTGCTGCCCCCTCCCTGGTGGTAGCCTGGCGGGCAGCGATAGGATTGCAAAAGGTGGAGCAGGGGCCAGGCTCCAGCTTATGCAGCATTCTTGGGGTGGCCTCCCCACCTTCCTGGGCAGGGCAGAGCAGCCACTTCCTACTGGTGTCACTGTCTGCCAGGGTCACCACTATCAGTGACCACCACTCTTGACTGGGCATCACTGTCCACTGAGAGTCTTAACTGGCTGCACCAGCATTGCCTGCGAAGCTTCACTGCCAGAGGAGGGTCAGCGGTGGCAGTGGTAGCAGCCACTAGGTCTTTGGAGTGACAACAAGAACAAAGATAACAAAAGGCCCTGGACTCCTGAGAGGATTCCCCTGCCCAGTGCAGGTCCCGGGGGCGATGAGGCTGAGGAGCACCTTCTATCTGGAGGACCGATGTCTGGGTCTGACCAAGGGCACAGTGCCCTCAGCTCTGGTTGGACCCTGTCCCTCCTCCTGGTCAGCTGCTGGCCCCAGTGCCCCACCCCAGGCTCCTGAACCTTGGGAGGACGATGGGCTGTCCTGTCTGGGCAGGAGTCATGCTCATGGCCAAGAGAGAATAAAAATAGGAAGTGGCCCCCAGTGCCAAGCGGGTGCCCGCCTGCCATTCTTCCCGAGTGTGGGGGCGGCTGCTCCTGGGAAGGGCCTTAGTCACCCACCAACAGCTGTCGGGAACCCTGTGCCCGGTCTCTGAGAAATGCCACAGGCCTCCCCAGCTGGATCCCCCAGGGCTGACCCAAAGGTTTGTGCTTCAGCTACCTGCTGGGGACAGGTCAGGCTCACCTTCCGGTGTCCCTGCTGCCTCCCAGCCCCCGTGGAAACCCAGGGTGGCTGTTGAGCTGTCCATTGCCTCTGCCTGCCCTAGCTTCCTCAGAGTCCCAGATGTGAGCCCAGAGCTTCAGTCTGCAGTCCCCTGGCTCCAGTGCCCTTCTTGGCTCCCACTGCACCCAGGAAAAAGCCTGACACTAGGGGCCTTTTGGGACTTCCATGATGCCGACCTGTGATATCCTACCCCTTTCCTGAGCCCACCCCAGCCAAGCTAGTCCTGGACATCTTCTTTCTGTCCTGCACCTGAGACCCACACAGGGCCAGGCCCCAATCACCCCTCCCTGGCCTGCAGGTCCTGAGCCTGGGCCCTGTGGATGTCTTGTCTCCCTAGGATGCCCCAATCATCCGGGTGAGGAGCAGCCTTCCTATTAGCAGGAAGAGAGCACTCCCTGGAAGACTGCAAATCTCCAGTCCAGTCCTGTTCATCACCAGAAAACTGGGGGTTCCCCAAAGCCCAGGTCTATGAGAGCCCCCTCTCCACAGCTCTGAGGCCTGCCATCGCTTTCAGGTCCTCCCATGGCCACAGCCCTTCACTGCAGGTGGTTAAGGTGCTGGGCCTGGAGCTGGATTACTTGGCTTTGATCCCCAGCTCGTCCACTCTTTGCAGGTCACATAGGCTTCCTGTGCTTCCCTTCCATCCTCTGTACCAAATGGAGATAGCAACGGTGCACATACCATACAGCAGGTCAATGGGTTCCTGCGCAAAGTGCTTGGAACAGTGCCTGGTAAATCGCAGGTGCTCAATAGTATATGTTAATATTTCCATCTAGCTCAATACTGTCTTAGTCTTACTGTTCTTCCCTGTCCAGCAGCCATGGCTGGGAGAGGGGTTCAGCTGTGCCGACTTTCCCATGAGGACACAGGAATCAGGCTGTGGCCGGGTGCACTCAGCAAGGGGCATTTCCGGCCAAGGATGCTGACCACTGTGCTGCACAGCCTGTGGCCCTGTACCTTCTCTTCCAGGCTGCCCTCTCGCTGGGATGGGGCAGTGAATGACCAGTGAAGCCTGGCAAGGGTAGACTCAGGAGGCAAAACTTCCAGAGGCAGCTCCAGGGCTGGGTGGGGGCTGATGGGGAGCAGCAGGAGCCATTGGCTTGAGCCCCAAGAAAACAGACTGGATTGGTCTGTGGTGAGTAGAGCCAGGACTGGGTGACCCAAGTTCCGCTGGTCATTTGGAGCCCCGGTGTGGTGGGGTGGGCTTGCCTCAGGCTCAGTCCAGCCTGGCCAGCCCCTTCTTTTGCAATCACAATCCTGAAAGCAGGGTACCCAGGGCCAGCCCCATCAGGACCCACAGCACTGTGTGCCAGGGCCTGGCACCCTCCCTATTCCAAGCTTGGGGGCTGTGGCTCCAAGCTCCCCAGCATAGGGGTGATTCCCTTCCTCTGACACCATAAGGGGATGCAGATAGCAGCACCTGATGCTAATGACTCGGCACTGACCACTCACATTGGGCCAGATACCACAGGATGCAGCTGCCAGGCCAGCTAGGCATCAAGCATCCCGTATCACAGATGGGGAAACTGAGGCCCTGAGAATGGAAGGGCAGAGGCACACTGGGGCCAGGCTCTGGGTTCCCAGCCCTGCCATGTCCCCTCCGCTGCTGAGCACCCTACTCTCACACACAGCAGGCTGAGCTCAGGAAAGCCTTGGCTGCCCAGGGTCCCAGGTCCATCCACAGCTGCCTTCTGACCCTCAGCCCATCAGGGAAACCCTTTAGAAACCAAACACTGAACCAAAGGCCCATGTTCATTATTCCAGTGACTTCCCGGGAGCCCCACAAGGCAGGCCCACATTACATATGAGGAAGCGAAGGCCCAGAAAGAAGAGGTGATCTGCTCAGGGCCCCACAGCCAGTAACTGGCAACATTGGGACACACAGTTGGGTCTATCTGAGCCCAGGATCAGAGTGTAGGGAGAGTGAGGCCCAGCCCTCCAAGGCCTGGTCCAGGGAAAGCTGGGAGGAAGAAGCTTAAGTGAGCCCTGGGGGTAGGGGGTCTTGAGAGGGTGACAGGGCATCTTGGCGGGGGCAGGGCTTGGAGTCAGGGCCATCTGATGCTGGCATTGGTCCACCCAGAGTGTGCTTTGGGTTTCCAAAGTCACACCCCCCCAAGCATCTACTGAGTACTTATCGTGAGCTCTGTGCTGTGCCAGGCCCTGGGAACACAGTGGTATTCAAGACAGACTCATCCCTGCTCTTGGAAAGCCGACATTCTGTGAGGAGACAATCAACTATAAACAAATAAGATAATGGGATAATTTTAGTTTTGGCTAAGAACCGTGAAGGACATAAATCAGAGTGACGAGGAAGATCAGAGTGGCTGGTGGGAGGAAACTTTAGCTAAGGGCGTCAGGGAAGGGCTCCCTGGGAGGTGATACTTGAGTCAAAACTTGAATGACGAGAAGGAGCCGACCAAGTGAATGTAAGGAAAAGGGGGAAGAGTGTACCAGGCAGAGGGAGCAGCAAGTGCAAAGGTCCTGTGGCAGGAACAGGTTTGGAGTGTTTTAAGAACAGACAGAGGCCAGGGGACAGTGGTTCTGAGGTGCAAGCCACATCCACCACACAGATGACCTACATCTGGCCCTGGATCTGAGTGGGGTGGGTGTCTGTCCAGCTCCAGTCAGAGAAGGCCCTGGATCTAGCAGTGTGTGGAGAGTTCCTGCTTCTGAGAGTTGATAGGTAGAGGCCTATAACTTTTCCCCACCTCTTTCCAGAAGGACAGGATGGGCATTACAGAAAGTGATGGCAGCTTGACTCAACCATAACGGATGGCTTTCCCATTACCCTCTGTGCCCCAGGCAGACCCACAGAATTTCCTATGTCTGAGGCACTGAGATGGCAGCTTCTGGGGCAGTGGTAGGCATCCCGGTTCTCTGGACCCTTAGTGGCCTTGCCCTGACCACGGTGCTGGGGTGTGGCTGGGCCTGTGGATATCCTCTGATGACTGAGCAGTCCACCCTTCCTGACCACCCACCAGGGAAGAGGAGCTGTAGAAGGCTCGTGTGGGAAGCACATGTGAGTTTCCAGTGATCCAGGGGTGTCCGGTAGGGGAAGGGGAGGTAGAGGCCCAAATAAAAAGAATCTAAGGGAGTTCATATAGGAGTTGCAGTTGATGAAAGATCAAGGTAAACACAACACGAGGAAGAGGTAGCATCTAAGTAGAGTGCATATAATGGGTCAGGTGCGATGTAGGGAAGGGGTGGCTATGCCCAGAAGCCAGAGTGGCTCCAAGGCTCCAAGGGGTCCCTCATGGCCTCTGACTCAACCTCATGACCTTGTCAGAACCAGATGCAGAACTGGCTTGCTGGGATTCTCTTGCTGCTTTATCTCATTCTTCTCAGGAACATATCTCAGTTTGTGACCTTGGCTTTCGGTGCTTTCTTGGCTGAAGTTTCCATCCAAAGTGAAACTGCCCTCCAAAAGGCAGACTTGCCCACATCCCAACCTGCCCCACCACCCATGGCTTGTTTTAAAGACTGTCAGTGCTGCCTTCTCACCACAGACCATGACTCAAGCACACTTCTTGGCACCCTAATTTTTATTTGCACTGTAGTTATGTGCACAGCAACATTTAATTTCACTGTAGTTGAGTGCATAATGACATTTCAATCAACAGCGGACTGCATATGCTCCAGTGGTTGGAGCCATAGGTTATACCAGGTAGCTTAGATGCATACTAGGCCATACCATTTAGGTGTGTGTAAGTACAGTCTATGATGTTCACAAAATGGCAAAATCACCTAAAGACACATTTCTTAGAATGTATCCCCATCATTAGGCAACTCATGACTTTATATGACACTTGGTGGGAAGTTATTTTCCTCAGCACTTAGAATATGTTATCTTCTTCTGATAACCATTGCTGATGACGAGAATTCTGTTGTCAGTCTAATTGTCATTCCTTTGTGATAGTCATTTCTTTCTGGTACTTTTAAGATAACATTTTTGTCTTTAATGTTCTTTAGTTTTACTGTAATGTGCATTTGCTCTTAATTTATCCTTTTTAGGACTCAGTGTGCATCTTCAATATGAGGACTCATTCCCTAGTTCTGGAAACTTCTCAACAATTATGTCTTGACGTTTTCCAGTTTTCACCTTCTGGAATTCCTATTATATGTGTGTTGGTCCTTCTTGGCCCTTCTCTTTCTAACCTGCAAGAGTCTTAGCCTCTCATATTTTCCATGTTTTTGCATCTCTGTGCTGCATTTCATGAGATTTTCTCAGATATGTTTTCCAGTTTTCCAATTCCCCTTTCAGCCGCAGCTAATTTGCTTTAGAACCCATCTACTGTGCTTTTATTTTATGTTGCAAAGTCTACTTTTGAAGGATTATTTGATTTCTTTTGAAATTCCACCTGTTTTCAATGTTATTTATTATATCTTCCACTCCCTTTTCTATTTTTTAAATAATTTCAAGTATACTTATTATGTAATCTTTTCCAAATTGTCCTAATACCTCTAGATCTATCTCCTGCTGACATAGTGGCATGCTTTTTGAGGTCCTTTGTGATTGATTTTCATTGTGAGCTCATCTTCATTAGGGATTGCCTTTTTCTGTAATAATTGTCTGGGCTGTGAAAATGTCCATACAGAGTGGCTGGAAGTAAGTTTCTTTCAAGGCCCTTTACCAATTTTTATGTTAATTTCTAGATTTGAAGTTCTAGAGCTGCTGGATCATTTAAATTTGAACCTACACCTAATTATCACTCAGCGTGGGGCTTTGGCTTCTCACAAGTGACTTATTTTTCCCACCATTGTACCAGGAGGATGGACAGGTTTATTACCATTTTCTTGGGTCACTTTTATAAATCCCCTTTGTACAAAGCAGTCCTTCCAGACCTGGGCTTTCTGGAAGTGGGCCAGTTTAGCTCACCCCCTTAGGGAGTCCAGGACACATATGCTGTTCCTGTGTTCTGCCCTGATTCTGAAGCCTTTCCCAGTGTTTCTGGCCGGAGGCCCTTACTGAGTGCCTTGTGGCCCCAGGGTGACTGTTCATGCTCCATGGTACATCTCCTTGATCTTCCCTTTAATGAAAACTCCCTGCTTCATTATTCTGCTTCCAGCCACAGGGATTCCCCTTTCCGGCTCCAGGCTCTGTTATGCAGTTAGGTCCAGAACCCCAGAGAGGGCTGTATAGCACAGATCCTTCAGACAAGCACATACTCCAATTCCCAAGAACCCCAGACTCTGGCCAGTTACTTTCTTCAGTCCATGACTTTCTAGCACAACATTGTATAATGGTCCAACTGAGACCTGGAATTTTCTAGGCATGAAAGCCAGGGCCTTTTGGTGCACTAAATCAGTGGTTCTTGACCTGATTTTGTCCTCCAGGGGACATTTGGCAATCTCTGGAAACATTTTTGATCATCGTGCTTAGTGGTGGTGGTAGGAAAATGTTACTGGCATCTAGGGGATACAGGCCAGGGATGCAGCTAAATACCCTACAATGCACAGAACAGCTCCAACAACACAGAATTATCTGGCACAAAATGTCAGTAGTGCTGCTGCTGAGGAACCCTGATAGGGGCTGCTTCTCTTCCTCACAAATGAGTCCTGAATCACCAGGGGCTGAGCCCTATGTCTGCTTTGGGTAAAGGGACAGAGGAGCAGCCTGAGACACTGATCCCAGGGTATTCCCAGTTGGGGAGACAGAGGAGCTCTAAGACCTGTCACAAGCCACAACAAAGTCAGGAGGATGGGTGACTCTCATCTGCCCAAAGGACTCCCCAAATGTTCCCAGCTGGCACACAGAACCTTGTCTGAGCCTGTGAGCCAGAGTGCATCACACCCCAAATTCTGCTTACCTGCCCACCAGGCCTCTTGCTCGGTGCCCTCCCCAGCACTGCCCCCCACACGCGCCGGCCACACACACCCGTGTGATGTGGTGAGCAGGCCCCGTATGATGTGGGGAACGGGCGCGTGGTCGTTGGAGCAGACCGGGCCCTCCTGGGGAGGGTGAGGACATATCTCTGGTGCCATCTTTCCTGTTCTGATAAATAACTGATCTGTGGTTGAGGCAAGAAGGTCACCTCTGCCCAGGGAAGCTCAGGAACAAACCACTTGTGACCGGTGGGAAGAGCCCAGGGTGGGGGCAGCGGGAAGTCTGCCTTCCCTGGCCACCAGGCTGCTGGGGGCAGATTTCAGAAAAAGGGAAGTGCTGAGCTGGGGCAGCACTTCCTGTGGTCGCGGGCAGTCAGGGCATCGGGGCGGGCAAATCAGAGGGGAGGCTGCCCTACCCCAGGAGGGTGAGGTGAGCCTTCCCTGGCCAGCAGGCTTGGGGCAGGGGTCCCTGGCTAGGCAGAGTCTGCTGTTGTCCTTCATGGGTAGAGGCTGGGAGCCCCGGGGGATGGATAGACTTATTAAACCACCCATGGGAAAGGAGGTCTTCTGCTTGGGAGCCTCCCCGGGCTCCTCTTTGCCCTCAGAGCGAATACTCCTGGGCTTGGCGATTCCTGCCTCGGCCCCTGGCTCTTGGGCACCTGCTCACCAAGTTTCCTCTGCAAAACCCACTCCTCCTGCCCAGCTCAGAGCACTAGGGTTGGGCCTCCCCAGAGGCCCTCTGTCCCTTCCCCTCTGGCAAGCCTGCAGCCCCCAGCTTGGCTGCTCTGGGGAGCCCCCTCTTTCCTCAAAGGAGGGCCTGAGCCCAGGAACCTTTGCAAACACTCCCAGCCCCTGACGCCCCTCGGGCAGGCAGCTGTCTGTGCCCCTCTGTCTATTGTTAGGGAGGGGACTGGTGGAGGGGCCTAGGAGCGAGGAAGGTGGCCAGGCCTCAGCAGCTCCCAGAGCCCCCTTCTTTCCTCCTCCACCAAGCTCTGAACATCCCAGAGCATGACCCAGACTCTGAGTCCAGAGGAATGCTCAGCTCGGCAGGGAACAGAGGGGACATTGGCCCTCCTTCATTCCCAGCCCCGAGTACCAGCACCGTGGGCTCCCTGCCACCCTCCTGGCAAGGCACACGTGGTCACAAGGCTATCACAGCCCTCTACGTTGAGCCTGGCCCACCTTGCCTTGACTGGCCAGCCCCACCAGATCTCATTAGGATATGGATAAACCACACAGGGCTACTCTGTCCTCTTTGCCCTGGCTGAGCCCCTCCTGGTGCCATCCTCCCCTCCCAGTTGTTTGCAGCCCCCAGCCCCAGCCTGCTCCTTCTGAGGCTCTGAGGGTCGATAAACCACACAGGGCTACTCTGTCCTCTTTGCCCTGGCTGAGCCCCTCCTGGTGCCATCCGCCCCTCCCAGTTGTTTGCATCCCCCAGCCCCAGCCTGCTCCTTCTGAGGCTCTGAGGGTCGGGGCACCCTGGGCTGGCCGGGTGTGTGTGTGTGTGTGTGTATGTGTGGGTGTGGGTGTGTGGGTGTGGGTGTCCCTGGGCCCTGGGCCCTGCAGGGGTCAGGTCAGCAAGACCACCACCCTGCCCTCACCCACCATGTCCAGGCAGCATGGACAATGCCCGGAGGGCCAGGCCAGTCCAGCCTCCCCCATCCGCCATCCTCTTGGTCTCTACCTGTGCCCTCCTTCCGTACTCTCTACCTCTCTTGACCTCAGGTCACCTCTTCATGCTCTCTGTCTCTCTCTGGTCCCTTCTCTCTCTTTGGTAAGCCCCCCGCCCCTCTCTGTATGTTTGTCCATCTGTCCATCTGAATCTCTGCTGCTCTCCTTATCTCTCTTTCCCATCACCCTCCCCTGACCTTGGCTGTTTGTGTCTCTCTGTCCCTGTCTCCTATCGCCCGTCCCTGTGTGTGTCTCGGTCCCTCCCTCTCCTCCTCTCTCGTTCTCTCTCTCTCTCCTCAGTCCTACTTCTCTCTATTTCTCTCTTCATCCTCATTCTCTCTCTCTATTCTCTCTCCCTCTCTCTCCCTGTCTGGGCTCACCCCTGGTCCCTGACCACCCTGGGTCTCTGCTGGCCAGAGCCCCTGCAGGCAGCCAGCTGCAGCCTTGTGCAGACCTGCTGGGGCCTTAGTTGCCCACGGGCCCTCATCCTGTTATCAGTTGGAAATGAATCAGAGATTAGGAAATGGGGGGGGGCGTGGGGGTGTTATTATCACCCTGCGCACACGGGGCTCTCAGCTAATCTCTGGCGGCCCTGGGTTCGAGAGGAAATGCAGTTGCAACACCGAGCCCTTCTTACCGTCACTGTCATGTCTGCGGCAAGACTGTGGGGGACACGGGCATGAGGTGGGAGAGGAGCGAGGGAGAAGGCCTAGGGCCAGGCCCGAGCCACTCGCAGGCATGTGCACAGCCACACATGCACACTCACACACGCATGTGCGTGCACACAACAGGAGCCTCGTGGGTTCCTGCACGCCTCACGCATCGCCAAGCTCTGCACCTCAACCTTCCATTTCCTTTGCACGCCTGTACCTGTCCGCGTCTCCCCGTGCCTCGCCCCCCATGTCCCAGCCCCTGTGGCTGCTCACTGGATGCCTGCTCTGGCCTTGTCTGCAGCCCATTCTCCCCTTAGCAGATCGAGTGGTCCTATTAAATGGCCACATGATTGGGCCACTGTCCTAACTTTTCCTAACTGTGTCCTTCTCTGTCTGTCCAGGCCTGCCACATTAGATGGTGGTTGAATGAACAGATATATTAGCCTTCCCAGAGACTCGGTGTGCCCAGGCCCACACACGGAAACACACAAACACATCCACAGAGAGTGCACAGAAACTCCCATGTAGACGGACACACAGACAGACAACACAGGTGTGCGAACCAAAGTATTCAGACAGAGAGGCACACAGTAACAGACACACACACACATGCCATCTACTGTACATGAGTCTCACCAGCAGGTGGGCGCTCCCAGTTTTTACTTAGGTAAAAGCCCCCTGTCTGTGTGGGCTTCCTGGACTCTGTTGCCCTGGCCTTGGCTTCAGGGGACTATTCACAGGTGACAGGCCCCCAGGCACTTGGGTGCTCTGGGCCGTGGGAGCGGGCTTGCAGTGTTACTGCTTACAGCTGGAACCATGGTAAACATAGGGAGTGTGGTGTGAATCAGCCCTTACGTGGCATGGTAGAGAAAAGTTCAGTTCAGGGAAGGCTTGGAAGGGCACACACTACGCCGCTGCATGGTGTTTTTCTCAGCAACATTCTGCTTTTGGAATCACCAGGTCAGGATTTCTCCCCCAGGCTCCAGGAGGCTCCAGGAGGAAACAGGTAGCCGTGGTGGCAGCAGGAGGAGGAGCTGGCCTGGGAGATGGACGGCAGGCCATGGAGAGGGCGGGCCTGCAGCATGGGTGCCAAGGGCAGGGCTGGAAGCCGACAGCACAGAGGGTCCTCAGCTGGCTTCGTGTAGGGGCAGGGGCAGGGTGGGTGCAGAGACAGGCCTACACTCCCGGCAGCCGGGAAGGGGACTATGAGGCTTCAAGGCCAATTGTCATTAAGAGAACCTAAGGCAGCTTCTTTCCTAAGATGGCTTTAAGCATCAGTCTCAATGCAGCTGAGAAAAGCAGGGTGTTCCTCCTCGGGCTTCTCCCTCGTCTCTCTGAGCGTCCCGTGTGCACCGTTGCTTGGCGAGAGAGCCTGCCCTTTCTGCTATCACCAGAGCCTATCTGTTGTCACCAGGTGCTGCCTCTGTGACCTTTTTGTTAAACAGAAGGGCGTTTCCCTTGTAACCCACCTTCTGACCCTCCATCACCCAGATGCCATCTCCCCCAGCAAGGGTGCTTGAGAATTCTCCTTCGTCCCTGGAAGCTTCTAGGTCCCTCTGTCCTGATTTCCAGATTTCTTTGTAAGGCCCAGGCCTCACCCTTTCTCTGGACCCCACGTTCACCAGCGCGCTGAAGGGAGCAGCGTGCTTTAGGACCCCACGGGAGGGGTTTCCGCAGCACTGACTCCCCATGCACTTGGGGTGCTCCTGTCCCCTGGGGTGCTGGCCGCTGGCCTGGCTTCTCTTGGATGGAAATGCTGAAGACTCCTCGGCTGATCTAGAAATGTGAGAACAGAGCTGGGAAAATCGGCCGTTTTTGTGGTTTGGGGGTTTGAAGCAAGTTTCACAACTGATCTCCCGAGAACACTGTCCGGTCAGATGCGCTCCCCGGCCGGGGCCGTTTCCCCGCTGCCTGAGGTGCCCACCGCCCCCCGCTGGGCCAGGAGGGGAGGCTGAGGCAGGGGCTTCACTTACCCACCTCGCCCCGCCCCCTGCTTTCCGCCTTTGGGGATAACCTCAAGGAGCTGAGAAGATGGAGCTGTTTTGGGGGTTCTCATGGTTTCTGCCTCCTCCTTTGGCCTGGGGACAATTGTATGCCTGGCACCCGTCACTCACATCCTGGAAATCTTTCTCAGATGTCTCTGGGGCAGCTGTACCCCTAAAGCCTTCATTGGGAGGGGACAAAGGGTCAGGACGTCTTTTGTTGCCGTAATCTTGGGCTGAGGCTGATTAGCGGGAAGTACTGGGGGGACATGCTCAGGGGCTCAGGGAGAGAGGAAGGGCTCCAGAGAGGCCCATGCCTTCCACACTCAGCCCCTCTGGGTCCCCAGAGCATCTACCACTCCCCCTGCAGACAGCTGGGCAGGGGAGGGGGTCCTCAAAACCCAGCCCTGACCCCAAGTGGCCTGGTCCCCAGTCTGTCCTTCCACCCTGGGAAGTCCCAAGCTGCCTCAGACCAGCCCGGGCAGAACTGAAATTGGTGACATGTGCCTCTCTGGCACCTTGGCTCCCACCCTCGTCCCCACATTCCCAGAGTCTTCCTGCAAGAGCCTCCAAACCCAGGGAGGACCAGCAGGCAAAATCTCACCTGAGTGAGAGCTGCTCTCCCACCTTCCACAGACCCCCACCCCCAGCCCAAGCTGCTGGGAGCTGGAGACTCCCCATTTCCAGTGGCTGGTGCATGACTCTGGACTCTGCCATCCCTCTGTCCAGGAGCACAGCAGTCTAGGCTCCTGCACAGTTCTCAGACACTCTGTCTCTCATCCCACATAGTGGGAGTGGGGATTGAGGCAAAAGGCGAGGACATTCCTGACTCAGGACACAGTGTCAGGTAGTGGTGCCTGTGGGACACAGTGCCAGCTCTGGCCTCTGCTGGGGGGCAGGGTCAGTTCTGAGTGTAGTTACCAAGTGAGGGTGGGGGCTGGGGACCTGCCACGTTCCCTGGCAGCTGGGGAAACTGCCAAGGCTGGGAATCCAACAAGCAATCAGACAGACTCGTGGCCGGGAAGCTGGGTAGTCAAGTGCTTGGTCAGGGGAAGCGTCACATGGTCACACAGACATGGTGGGTGGAGGAGAGTCATACCAGCCCTGCAGAGAATCCCACATGGCAACTCTCAAGGCCAAGGGTAGATGTGTGGCCAGACACACACCTGGGCAGAGAGGAGGGTTTGAGCAGACCCCCAGAGTCCTCCGATCAGAACCAGATATGCCTGGACAATTGAACACAATCGGAACCAGATATGCCAGATGGACAGTTAGCCAGCATCTGAGGAACCCTTGGCGAGTCCACCCTACACAGCTGGGCACAGACAAAGCCCACGGCATCAGGGTTGGGCAGAGATTCCCAGACATAGCCACTGGGGGGGGGCCCAGGAAGGCTGGGGTGTTCTGGGCGCATCTGCTGGTGCCTGTGTCCCTCTTCCCGTTCCCTATCCATACACCCCTCCCAACTTCCTGTTTCTGTTTTGGGGCCGCAGGAACTTCCTCTTCTCATCACGGATCAAAATGGCTTCCTCGTCTCAGCTGGAGGCCCAGCGGGGGGCTGGTCACCCCAGCCCAAGGGACATCCACAGAGGGACGGGAGGGTCTCTGCACCCCTGGGGGGTGGCGGCACCACTGAGGGGGAAACTGTGACCTTTCTCAAGGAGGCTTCCCCAGCTCCTTGGATCGAGCCTCTAGTGTGAGCTCCTGCCCAGGGCCACATTGGGTCTGGATCCTGCTGGAGTGACCTTGAGCAGCCACTGTGTCCCCTTCCTGCCTCACACAGGGGATGCAAAGGAATGCATGCCCTCCCCTTCTTCCTGTTCCTCCCAGGTGTACTGGCACATGGCACAAGCACTCATGGGCAGCACCACACACACACACACATACACACTCATGCATGCACACAGCCTGAGCCTGTGAGTGGTGCCCTCCTTCCCCCCAGCAGATACTGCTGCTTCCTGGACGCTGAGGCGGTAGAGGGCCTGGCCTTGCCTGGGGAGCGTGGGCCTTGGTGAGTGTGCATTTGCATTTGTGGGATCGTGTGGGGTGTGCACCTGTGTGAGTATGTGTCTGGGGGACACCCTCTTCTAGCTCCACCCTGAGCAGAGCTTCTGCCTTCAGATGAAACTCAGCTATGCCCTTGTCAAGCTCCTGGGCCCTCAGGGGAGCATAGTGTGACAGAGTGGGCCTCCCTCACCCTGGCGACTCCTCAGGGGCCTCCGGTGGGTGTATATGCACAGGCACAGGGCATGGGAGGCAGGCATGTGCCGTGAAGGGCACAGGGACAGTTCTCAAGCTGCTGCCTCTGTGGCAACCTTCATCCACTGGAGCCATGACACCTGTAGGAGTGGCAGCCCCAGCCAGGCCTGGGCTCCTCATGAGCATCCTGGGACTCAGGATGGGGTGTGGGGGTGAGTGTGGCAGGGCTGCTGAGAGGTCAAGCCCTCACCTCTCACCCTGCCCACTGAGCTTGCCTGGGATGGAGCTGAGGAACCAGACACTTCCTCCCGGGGTCTGGGGCCTGGGTCAAGGTTAGGACAGCGCCTGAGACACTGCTGCCAGCCCCCCCTCCCATGCTGCTGTCTGTCTCCTTTAATGCCCGATGACATCATTGTCACAGAGAAGCACCCTGAGGCCCTGTGGTAAGGGGTAGCGGAGCCAGGACCCAGAGCCTGGTGGCCACACTGCAGGAACACATGTCAGACTCTGGGCCTACTGCCTCCTTTCCCAGGGACTGTCCCATAGGGAGACAGCTGGGGGTCACCAGGTCCTACTGCCTGGCACCTCACTTGTGCTGCCCATTAGCACTGAAGCAAGGTGGTAAAACAAACACTGACGATTGTTTACACCAAGGTCTTGGGGCCATAATTAAGTCTCCTCAAATGGGGCCCTTATCAGCCAGGTATCTTGAGCAGCCTTCGAAGGGGAAACATCCCAGAGCATCTAACGAAGGAAAGTTGGACAGGTTTTAAGACTTTTTTAAACCCTGAAGAATAGGCCTTTGTTGTCAGCTCCCCGCCTGTGGCAGCCTGCCTTGTCTCTGGACTCCCATAGATGCCCGGGGCCAGGGGCAGGACCAAGTGGCCCCAGCCCCGGCAGCCCCCACCCTGCTTGGCTGAGCCCCCAGGCAGTTGGCTCCTCCAATTCTAGTGGCACTGCTGGCTGTGGGCAGGGTCCCAGGAGTGGGGTCCTGAGGACACCCCCACCCCGTCCCTCAATACCCCACCTCAGCCTGCCAGATCCAGACATCTACCCTTGGCGGGTACCACGCCCAGCCTGAAGCCAAACTTGGGTGGTGTGGGGTGGGATTGGTGATGAAGGTGACTTCTGATTGCCCAGAGCCCCCCATTACCTGGCTCCACCCCACCCCCACCAGGTCTAGGCCTGCCACCCTCTCTCAGCTTCTGCACCTTTGCTAAAGCTGTTCCCTCCACCTAGAGAGCTCATCCCTGCTCCTTCTCCCCTGGCACATTTCTGCTTGTATTTCAAGACTTAGTTCGGATGTCACTCCCTCTGGGAGCCATCTGTGTATCCCAGGTCAAATTCCCTGTCCCTCCTCTGTGTCCCTCCAGCTTTATGGTCTTCATGCCCCTGGACATCAGGCTGGTCCCCTGACTGGCACAGAATAAGTAGCTGATCAGCTCCTAATTACTGCAGTAAAGGAAGGGTGAGCAGGGGACAACCATTTCACCCAGTAACAGACGGCAAACCCTGGGTCTTCACTGCCATCCTCTGCTGCTCACAAGTGGAAACTGAGTGCTGGCAGCAGAGATGGTGTGCCCACAGCCGGCTGGAGGGTGGGTGGAGGGTCCAGGGCAGGGGGCAGCAAGCATTTTCTGTAAAGGGCCAGATGGTAAATATTTTAGGCTTTGGGCCGGCCCGGTGGCGCACTGGAGAGTGCGCCGCTTGGGAGTGCGGCGGCGCTCCCGCCGAGGGTTCGGATCCCATGTGGTGACTGGTTCCCGCTCACTGGCTGAGCGTGGCATGGGTGCAACACTGAGGGTTGCAATCCCGTCGCCGGTCCCCGGTACGGGCGCGACACCGAGGGTTGCGATCCCGTACCGGTCAGTAAAAAAGGAAAAAAAAAAAAAAAATTTTTAGGCTTTGTGGGCCATCGGGCTGCTGTTGTAACTACACAACTTCCATTATAGGACAAAAGCAGCCGTCGACAATACACAAATGAAATGAGCTCCAATAAAACCTTATTTATGGACACTGACATGTGGATTTCATATCATTTTTTTTTTTTTTTTGTCTTTTTCCGTGTCCGGCAACGGATCGCAACCCTCAGTGTCGC
>NW_007728906.1:75223-83341 GCF_000696425.1 Galeopterus variegatus
GGACCGGCAACGGGATCGCAACCCTCAGTGTTGCGCCCATACCAGACCGGGACCGGCAACGGGATCGCAACCCTCAGTGTTGCTCCTGCACCTCGCTCAGCCAGTGAGCAGCCGGTCTGTATGTGGGATCCGAACCCTCGGCAGGAGCGCTGCCGCGCTTCTCAAGCGGCGCACTATAGCAGTGTGCCACCGGGCCGGCCCCGTGCCATTTTTATGTGTCATGAAATATTCTTCTTCTGATTTTTTCCAACTGGCAGCAGGTCAGATTTGGCCTGGGGGCTGTGGTTGGCTAACCCCTGGTCCAAGGGGAGAAAACGTCTATGCTTGCCCACCTTGTCTGGGGCCAGCCCGGCCAGTCCTCTCCCAGGGCCCCAGGAGCTGCGTGGGGAGGAGGGAGAAGATAGTGTGTGCTCAGCAAACAAAGGGAACGGGCGAATGTGCGAATGAACCAATCTGCCCTCTAAATAACCAGCCAGTTAACTGGGCCCTTTTCTCATGGGTTCAGAGTTACCCCTTCCCATTTCTGGGCTTCTGTAGACCTGATTGATGCCCCCGTCTTCTGACCTATCTCATTGACCTCTGGCCAGGCCTCTCATCAACCTCTCAACTTGCCTAAGGTGGTGAGAACCCAGGAGATGCCCATTAAGTGCCTAGAAGCTGCTAACGGCCACTCATTGCTGGTGGACTGTCAGTGTGGCCCAGCCTACAGCTTGGTACCAGCTAGCCAAGGAGCTGAGTTTGACCTCGGGGCTGTGTGTGGTGAGGAGGGTGCTTTGGGGCTGACAAGGGGGTCTGGCTGCACCCAGGGTGTGGGGAAAGATTGCCAGGCCGACAAAGACATACCAGCCAGTGGAACGTCCTAGATAAAGGTGCAGAGGCAGCAGCTGAGTGTGGAGCCTTCATAACCCCAGGAGACTAGATGCGAGGGGCTCCTTACTTTACAGGGCTAGGGACAGCCAGGGCAGAGCCTAACGCCACCAGGAGCAAAGGTGTGGGTCCAAATCTGTATCCTAGCACTTGCCCACTCTGGTGGGCTTGCCTATATGGTGTGAGCCAGCAGTTCTCCAGGAGGTCCCAACCTCCCCCTTATACATCTGCCCCCCTGCCTGACACAGGGCCATTCCTATTTCCAACTCTTGCATTTGGGTTCAACATTGCCCTCTCTTGGTCATTCATTCTCTCAACAAACACTGGTAGGTACCCAACGACCTGCCAGACAGCCCCTTACAGGCTGAGAATGAGACAGATTAGAATGAGACAGTCCAGCAAGGAAGACAGGTGATAACCAAGTAAGACAGGCCAAGAGCCCACGAGCAGGGCCACTTCAGAGAGCAAGAGGAACTGGCGATGAGATGTAGCTGGGCAGAGACCAGGAGCCACTTCAGGAGGGTCTTCCTGGGGAGGTGACCATAAAGCTGAAACCTGAACAAGGATAAGGGCCAGCCAAGCGAAGACCCAGAGGGATCCGCAGTGCCAAGCCCCAGAGGCGAGCCAGCTGTTGAGGGACAGAGTGAAGCCACCATAGCCCAAGGGAGGGGCAGGGTGACAATCATCCAGGAGGGGAGAGTGGCCAGGCCATGCAGGACCTTACAGGATGCAGGGGAGCCTGGCAAGACTTTGGGGGCTGGGCCAGGAACACGGTCTGATTGATGTTTGCAAAGATCCGTGGCTCTGTGTGAGGAACCGAGGGTGGGACCCGCAGGGCAAGATGCCTGTCCACGCTGGGAGGCTGGTGTGTGGATGGGAGTCTGGGTCCTGCCAGGCGAGTTGAGGGCCAGGTCTTCTGCTGGAGCAGGCGTGAAAGGCTGCGCAGAACGTGGGCGGTGGGCAGGCCCCGAGACTTCTGCTCTTGGCTTGGCTCTGGCATTGGCTTGGCGTGCGGCTGTGGGGGAGCCATGTGTGGGCACGTCCTGGGGCCGCATGCCTGCTGCTCCAGAGACAGGAGCCATGGCAGGCTGGCTCGCCTGGGCCCGGTTCTCACGTGGTGGAGATGAGCCAGGAGGATGAGGCAGGTCGCAGGGTCACAGGGACCTATTGGGGCCCTGTAGCCAGCCCGGAGGAAAAGCTCCACTGCCAGGCCTTTGTTTATTCATCCAGCCACTCCTATAAAGAGGCCTACTGTGTGCCAGACACAGCCCCCATCCCAGAGGTCCAGCCAGCAAGGCACACCAACAGGAAACAACCCTGAGGTATGGGCCCCTCCCACATCGGGGCCACAAGTGCCCTGCAGCCCCAGCCCAGTGCTGGTCAGTCTCTGCGAGGTGTGAGATGCTGCTTCTGCCTATCAAGGTTCCCATTTTCCCAGTGGCACCAGGACATCCTGGGCAGCCTTTTGCCCCAAAGACAGAACCTGGTGTGAGATTCAAGTGCTCAGTCTGCTCTCAGACTTCCTGGGGCACCAGAAGAGTAGGCTACTAGGTGCTGTGTGGCTGGTGTCTGCAAGGGAGGCCATCAAAGAATGTGAAGGCCACCAGGAAAGCAGAGAAGATTATGCGTGCGGCTGAGTCTGTGTGTGTGTGTGTGTGTGTGTGTGTTGGGGGGAGGGGCATGGTTCATCCTGGCTTGGGCTTTGTGATGGCTACTGGAGGCAGGAAGGCCTGCATGTGTCTGTGTCTGTGTGTACATACATGTGTGACTAAATGTGTATTCATGTGTGTGCACTGTTGGTACCTGTGTGCCCGTGTCTGTGCATGTGTGTGCATATCTGTGTCTGAGTGTGTGTGCGTGTGACTATGCGTGTGTCTGTGTACAGGTGACCGTGAGTGTGTATGAGGCAGTGTCTGTGTGCATGTGTGTGTGTCTGTCTGTGTGTGTGTGGACGCAGCTCTCTCCAGCCTGCACTCCCGGGGCTGGTGCAGCTCGATCCGGGTCCTGTGGCCTGTTTTCCTTCTCCCCACCCTCCTTCTCAGCAAGTGTTGACTCAGGGAGGGACAGGCAGCCTCGGTTCAGGATTTCCTGGTTGGGCAGAAGTGGTGTCTTGAAAAGGGAACAGTTTTATCCTGAGTGGATGCTGAGGGTCTGGACTATGCAGTGCTCCACGGTGCCCAAGGCTGAGAGGCCGCACGCTGGCCTCGGCTGGGTTTTCAGAGGCAGCCACATAGGACATGCCCTCAAGCCTTTCCTAAATGCTCTCCAAGCCCCCACTGAGCTGCACAGGCTGGGGGCTCTAGATCTGGGCACCCCCTTTACTGCCGTGGAGGCAGGGACAGCACCCTCTAGATGGCACCGCATGAGCCAAGGGGGGCTGCAAACACCCCAGCATTGGCTATCCCCAGTTCCCCCTCCCTACTAAACAGCTTACCCTTCCACTGGCCTCATCCCCCAAAGCCTTAACACATAAAAATGATAATCTATGGGTAAGTGAAAAATCCCAAGAGAGCTAGCTCTGCCATTTGAGGGGACCGTCTGGAAGCACTGTCTGTCTTGGCAGGGGGTCTGGAGCGGGGGGAAGCGGGAGCATTGGCCTCACCGGGCACTCATGAGAAATGCAGGGTCCTGGGCTGTACTGTAACAAGTTCCCCGTGGAGGCGCCACTGTCACTTTCTGAGAGATGCTGGGTGGGCCCAGAGCCCACGGATAGAAGCCACTCGTTGTGCAAATGCTGAGACCCCCAACACCCCATTCCTTTTGGCGTGGCCCAGGTCTTGGGTCAGGCTGAGGGTAAGGCTAACCTAGCTGGGAGGCTGAGGGGGTGAGGCTGAATTCAGAGAGGGTGGTCAGCCAGCACTGCCACCAGGTCCTTGTCCCCTGCCCCCACACATGCTCCCTTTTCCAGTCTGGCTTTGAGGGCCTAATCTGCAGGACCACATGGAGATTTGCAGCCCAAAAGCTACTAATGCGCTACAGCTCCTCTGTTAGCACCACTTCTTGGAGAGGGAAGAAGCTGTCCCCAGGGCATGGGAACCACCTGTCCTGGCTTGTTCTCGAGGTTGTGGGGATGTAGCATGATGGCATGGAGCTCAGCTGTCCCTGAGGAGGGTCAGCACAAGCAACAGCCCCCTGGTGTCCCCTGAGAACCTATAGCCCAGACCCCCGTGAGCTCAGGCCTAGTATGCCTGCCCCCCACAGACCCCAAATGTAGCCCTGCATCCTGCTACCAAACTCATCTGCTGCATCACCCTGACCCCTCACACCCACTATGACTCTTCTCCTGAACAAGGTCTCCTGTCCCCCCTGCCACCGGGCGTGACACCCCAGAAGCTGGGCTGTGAGAGGCAAACATAGCTGCCTTTAAAAGCCCCGAGCCCCCTTTGCCTGCAAAGTGCCCTCAGGATGCTGGCATGGGCCTGCTGGAGTTGAAAAGGAGTTTGTTAGAGTCCCTCGGGGCTGCAGAGAGCCAGTGCCTTCTGAAACAGGCACCCTGTGTAGGGTGGCAGTGGGGGCAGTGCCTGGGCTCTGGGCTCTGGCCCACACCACACCGGCCAGCCATTAATAATTAACCCAGGGCCAGGGCCTTGACCTCGTGGGCCTCTGAGTAAACAGGACTTTTTTGCCAAGCGTCCACAGCCCACTGGTCCCCTCATGGCCTCTCCACCCCATGACCTCCTCTGTCCTCATGGTTCAGGCCTCCCTTCCCCTCCTCAGCGGCAGAAATAAAGTAGTGGTGGGTGGTTTGGACACGTGGGCCTTTCTCACCCCCATCCTGGATCAGCCTACCATATATTCCCGCCCCTGGCCCTAGCCCTATTCTCTTTGCATCCTTCTCCCCACCCTCTGGCCTTTGAAGTGGGCTCCTCCTTGAACTGGAGTTCACCAGTTGGGGTGTCCAAAGCCCTGTCCTCAGCCCCCTCCATCAGTGCTGGGGCTTGTGGAGCTGTGAGCCCCCAGAACAGCCTCAGGCCGATCAGTGCTAAACTTCTGCTGCTGGAGAAGGGACTTTTGATGTGATTCTTGTGGGCACTGATATTTGGGACCTGCTGTCACAGGCCAACCAGGCACATTCTCAGGGGCAGGTGATTCCAACATGCAGATCGGGCTGCATTAAGGATCCTGTGTAGACAGTCAGGACCAGCTGTCTTTTGTCTTCCAGCTCTGGTCTAACTGGCTATGTAACTCTGGGCCAGTACCCTGACTCTTTGGACTTCAGTTTGCCCATCTGTACAACAGGAAATGGATCAGGAATCCCAGGGCTTTCCAGCTCCAGAATTCTAGACCCCATTTTGGTTCGGAGTCTAGACTGAGGACAGGAAGAGCACATTCCCTCCCCCCACCCCAGGTAATCAATCATTCATGCAGAGTCACCTGGGTGGACCCCCGAGTTCTTGGCTACCCACCGTTCACTTCCTTCACCTGGGCAGCCCCTGGTGTTCCTTTGGAGAACCAGCCCTCTGCCTCTTTCAGATCATGTGGTTCAGGCATGGCTGCCTGACTCTGGGGCTCTGGAAGTGGGCAGTGTGTCCTGGGCCTGGCCAATGGTTGTCAGCCCTGAGATTTTTGCTGGAAATACTGAGAAAAATTGTTTTCTCTTCCCTGGGAGAATGTGAGCCTAGTGGGTATCTTGCTGGGGGCCTGCCTGGAGGCGGAGGTGCAAGAAGGGAAGGATTGCTGGGAGATGGACGTAGATTTTGACAACTGAGCTGGAACCATCTGGACTTTTCCATTACAAGAGCCAGTGAATTCCTTTTCTGCACAAACCAGTTTGAGGTGGGTTTCTTCCCTGATTCACACATTCTCACACCCATCTCAGACCAAGAGGAGACAGATGCCACCAATGCACAATAGCCTCAGGTACATGCGCTGCTAAACATCTGCACAGAAAACATGCATGAAGAACAGGGTTGGTGAGAAACTGCTGGTCTGCAGTGAGGGGGTTAAGGGAGGAACTGGTGACCATGGAGGAAGGGCTGGGCCAGGCCACGTAGTGACAGACAATGTGGGTTGGTATCCTGGGCCCCAGGCCATCGAGGGTTCTGGATGGAGGGGGTGGGGAATGATGGGCAAAGGTGGGGGTGGGGCTGACAGGCTGAAGCTCACTGACAAGGGCACGAGTGTGAATGTTCCTCTTTGCATGTGCGCACACACACACGCTGAGCTTCGCAGGCACAGAACATTCTGTGGCCACACTGGGAGCACTCTGAGTCCCACAGCAGAGGCCTGAAGCTGGCTCTGCAAGTAAGTGGGTCTGCACCCCTGGTCAGTCAGGCCCTCCCTCCACCCGGGACTGTGTGGTTTCTGGGAGTCCAAGAACCCCTGGATGGGAGCAACCCCAGGAGAAGGGATTGCCTCCTCTGCTCCACTGTGGACTGGGAAGGCCATCTGGGCCTTTTGCAGGAGCAGAGAAGCAGCCCCACTGGCTGCCCCGTGGGGCTCAGGGAGGAGCCTGGTTCTGGTGCCCAGGCTGCCTTTAAGAGTCTGGGAAGTTGAAGGTCCGAGATACAGATGACTTCAGACATATTGCACATACCACACGCACATGCACACACACAGATGCATGGACACACCGTTCACAGACACAGATACCTTGTGTGGCCCTGGGGGTGGGCAAGGTAAGGGCCTCTGTGTGGACAGAGGGTAAGGACAGTAAACAGGGAGGGCCAGAGGCAGCCCTTGGCCCTCCTGGGAATGCCCCACCACACAGCTCCAGCCTGGCTCCCACCAGACCCCTGGGGCTCTGGCCTGGGGAAGGCTAGCAGCGGGACCAGCTGGATCAGGCATCTGGAGACTACCTGGGCCCCTGCTGTGTCTGCCCCACCCTCCCCTAGCTGCTCCTCTGCTCCTATCTTTGTCTGCTCCTCCCCTCTCCCTGCCTTGCCAGGGTCTTGGCCCATGTCAGCCCCATCTGACTCTTGGCTCCCTCCTCTCCATGGGTCCCATTTTCTATCTCTCTGAGGGGTTAGCACAGGAGAGGGGCAAAGCCCGAGCTCAGGGCTCAGGCCCCTTGGTCCCAGGGCCCAGCTCTCATCTTTCAGCTGCCCCCTGCCCCGCTTCCTCATTCTGGCCAGAGCCAACCTGCCCTTTGCCCCGGAGCTGCTAGCAGGCCAGGAGGGCTGCTGGCCTAGCCTCCTCCCCCAGCCTCTGTGGCTTCTGCTTCTCCCCCAGGAGTCTGGCCAGTAAGTTGGGCCATGGGGAAGCCATAGAGGCAGGACACATGTGCTGGCCCCAAGTAGAATCCTTGCCCCAGCCACAGAGCTACACTGTCCAGGTCCAACTCTGTCCTCTGAAATCCCTGGGCAAGGCCTCCTCCACTGGGCAGCTTTGGACTCCCACCCATCTCCAGGTTGGCAAAATTGACCCAGCCTAGAGCAGGAGGCAGGGCGAGGCAGGATGTGGAGGGGCCCAGCAGAACCGAGGCCTAGCCACAAATGAGGTGCAAAGGACCCTGCACTCTGTCATCCCCTTCATGGGGTGGGGTCTCAGGGCAGAGCTGCCCTGGAAGGGGGCACGAAAAACAGGGACCATTTCACAGCTGTGGCTCTTGCCCGGCAGGAGCGGACACAGGAGCCTCCGCGGGGGTGGAGGAGGGGCACCTTCTTGCCTAAGCAGTCACTGTCTGGGGTCAGCACTTCTCACGCCCTCACTGTGCTCTTTGCTTCCATCCACACCAAAGCCTGCTGGTGCCTGCCTCCAGGGAGCCCTCTGGGCTGGACCGGAAGAGGGAGGGGCACTAAGCAGCCAGCCTTCTTCCCCATCAAGCACCCAGACTAGGGCTTGTCCTCACCATGCTCTTTAGGCCAGAAGTCACAGGGACAGGGTCAGGCTTAGAAGACCCCACCTGTCACCAGGCCTGCCTGGGCTCAGGGATGCATTGGAGATGCCCCAGCTTTGCATCCCAGAATCCAGGGCAAGGCCCAGCTTCTGATCACCAGTGGGCTGACGTTTCAGCAAAGCCCCTGGAAAGAAGCCCTTAGGCCTTGCTGGGCCCAGGGCTGCCAGGTTGCTATGACAGACAATCCTGGGCAGTGTCAGGAGCTGTCAGGAGCTGGAGAATGGGCAGCAGGGCAGGGATCAGGAGGTCTCCGATGGTGTCAGGCCACCTGGGTGCGGTCTGGCTGAGTGTCTGACTGGTGTTTCCCCTCTCAGAGTCTCAGCTGATATCTGGGAGGGGACTCACCTGCCAGGGAGTGAGCATTCACATGAGGTAACGCTGCCTGGCACACATCTCGCCCTCAGTCAGTGCAG
>NW_007728906.1:83747-88507 GCF_000696425.1 Galeopterus variegatus
CAGGTTGCTATGACAGACAATCCTGGGCAGTGTCAGGAGCTGTCAGGAGCTGGAGAATGGGAAGCAGGGCAGGGATCAGGAGGTCTCCGGTGGTGTCAGGCCACCTGGGTGCGGTCTGGCTGAGTGTCTGACTGGTGTTCCCCCTCTCAGAGTCTCAGCTGATATCTGGGAGGGGACTCACCTGCCAGGGAGTGAGCATTCACATGAGGTAACGCTGCCTGGCACACATCTTGCCCTCAGTCAGTGCAGCCCTCTCCCTGCCGATAGGGTTGGGAGGGCAGGAGAGTCCAGGTCATTTCTGCAGACTTGGGCAAGGCTCGCTGCTGGCAAAATGGAAATGCTTGTGGCTAAATCTCTCCCTTCCTGGCCCCTGAAGGCACAAATATGCACTTGCACACACACACACACACACACACACACACACACACACACACACACACACACCTGGCTTGGCTCCCCAGACCCAGCCACCTGCTGGAAAACCAAGACCTGCCTCTTCAAAATAATGATTAAGAATCAGCATTGACTATTCAAACCGAAACTCCCCAAACCTCTCTCTGGGGTACTCAGCTCCTCTGGAGACTGTGGGTAAAAATCTCTTACCAAAGTGGAAAAAATATTCTGCCGAAACGGAAGTCTTCCTCAATTTTGCTGAGTCATCTTCTTGTGGTTAAGGAAGTCCGGGTCCCCTCTGGCCTTTCCCCTGATGCTGATGGCCCAGCCAGGCTGGGGGACCCTGAACTATCCCCCCACTGCAGGGGTCAGGGCCTCCCAGAAGAGCCCCTGACTGTAAGATACCCCAACCCTCTGGGCTTCTTCCCTCAGCTGTTTCTGCTCCCAGGTGGGAGTCCTGCACTCTGGAGAACCAGGAGCCAGGGTCACGGCCTAGAGCTGACTGCAGGTTTGAATGGGCAGCTTCCACAGGTCTGTGGTCTGCCTGCACCTCCTGCCAAGGACGGAGGCCCCCTGAAGACAGGAGCCTCCCATGGATTGCCACTGTGCATCTGTGTACCCAGCTCGGGCTGCTCTTAGCATGTGACAGCCACCAGGAACCCAGTTCCTCACTGATCAGTGGCTCAGAGAACTCACAAGGGCTGGCAGGTCAGGGTGAGTTCCTGGAGGACGGATCAGCAAAGGGGGCAGGCACCTGGCCCTGCTCAGCTCTTGGACCCCAGTGGGGTTCGCAGCAGTCAGGGAAGGAACCTCAGTCTCATTTTGGATCCCAGGAGCCTGAGCCCATGGGCCATGGTGCCTACCCCAGGTATGACAGGCTCCTGCCCAGGGGGCTTCTGGTTTGATGGAGGCTGGTGCTGGTGGGTGCTCTTGCTTAGCTGCAGGCTGTTGCCCTTCCTTGGGGGACCCTTAGGAAGCTGCTAGGGGCCATCCTATGGGGAGATGGAGAGGTGATGGGGCAGGCTGTCTCAGCACTGTGTAGAGGGCCTTGAACATGCCAAGCTGCAGCAGTTGCCTGGCAGGAAGAGGAGGGCAGCTCTGTGGGTGGTGGGTCCTCAAGGCGTGGCTGTGCCATGTGCCAGGAGCCAGCGACCCCCTGGAATGGGCCCTTCCACCCCAGCCCTCCATCTGAGCCCTGGGCTTCTGACCTGGGTCTTTCCTCAGGCTATCTGAGGGTCCGCAGGGGCTGTGTGGCACCCACTTGTCTGAGCTCAGGCTTCCCTCAGCTGATGTGGGTCTTGTGCCGTCCAGCGCTCCATTTCCTACCAGAGAAATGGGGCTGCTGAGACCCAGGGTGCAGGATTGCTGGGTGAATTAAAAGAAAGAGTCAGGAAACCAGGAGGCCAAGACTCAGGGTGTATGTGGGGTAACTGAAAGCACTGGTAGGTGCAGGGGATCAAAGGACCCCCATGCTTCACTTGGGGGGTCTCAAGGGTGGTGAGGGCTGGGGGCATGGCCTGGCCCAGTGAATGAGGAATCTTGTAGAGGTCCCCTCCGCTTGAGATGTTGAGGGGGGAGAACAGCAGCCACGTATTACCTGTGCCCCTGGAAGCAGCCTGGAGATACCGAGGGGCACTGTAGGGGCCCATGTGGGACCCTAAACCAGAAAGACAGGGGCGCTGCAGCAGAGGCAGGGAGGCCCACCTCCTGTAGGGCCCCTCTCGCCCGTCTGGATGCCCAGCAGGCATCCGCCTGCCTGGCCCCGGGGATTGTGTCTCCTGGAGACTCCCGAGTCATCTCACACCCACTTGGATTGGGTCCTCCGAGGCTCTGGCAGCCAATGTTTGGGAAATTAGGTGAGGGGGGCCTGGGACGAGGGTGAGGAAGGGAACAATTTATGTCTAAAAGTCATCTTGAAATTTTCAACATATTTTTTATTTTTCAAAACAAAAGCTCTAAACGTTGGTGGGGGGGGGTGAACCTAGCTTTGTGGGAAATGAGTCAGACGGCCATAAAATGTGTTTTTCTGAGCCGAGGGGATTATTTTACATCTTGTGGCACAAAGGCACGGAGAGGAAGCCCTCTGCCTGGTCCCTGGTGGGGCTCGCTGCCCTGCGGGACTGGGCCTCAGTGTCTCCCTCCCTTGCTGAGCTGGGGGCTTGCTTCTCCCCTCCCGGGCTCTCTCCTCTAACCCTCCCTGACCTCACATCCCATTCTTTTAGGCGAGAGTGAGTTTGTGAAGGGCGGTGGCCTCATTGTGGGGCCTAGTCCCACTTCACCATTTACAGTCTGGGAATCTGGGTAAAGTGCAGGGGGCCCTGCAGAGCCTCCTAATCCTCATCCGACAGACAGGCTGATGGTGGGACCACTTCCCAGAGCAACTGACAGCATGAAACGAGACATGCGAGAGTGCACCTGCCTGCCACTGGTGCTCCGTAAATGACTTTCCCTCCCCACCCTCGAGGTGCATCCTTGAGTACAGGTGAGTGAGGGCTGAAAAGGAAGATGGACAGGGGTCCTCTCCTGCCCTCCCCTGCAGCCAGCATCCCTCCCCCAGCTCCGTGCTCAGGGAACAGGAAGCTGAAAGCTCCACCCCAGGGACTGGGGCCTCAGAAGGGCTGGGGTCAGGGAATTTCAGGTGCCCAGGGGGACAAGAGCTCATGGCTTCAGAGGCCTCAGATCACAGTTCCCAATCCCTGCCCTCCCCCAAGGCAGGTGTTGGGTGGAAGCCACAGGGAGGGGCTCTGCCTGGAACCCCTCTGAAGTGTCTGGTGCCCATCTGCCTCTCTTGGGGCTGCTGTCATTGCCACGTGTTTCCCCTGAAGCCATGCCTCCATGGGCTAGAGTGACAGGCCTCATGAACAGCCTGGGGCCCAAGGGGGCCCATGTTGCCTGAGGGGAGGGATCCCTGGTAGTCCAAGGCAGGGTGGAAGTTGGGAACAAGTCTAGGGCCCAAACCACATTGGCTACTTCCACAAACCCACAATCCTCCTTCCCCAGGGTCGTGAACTCACTCTTTCTTTTGAAGCAGTGGTAAAGGAGCCATCCTGAGTCACCCTCACTCTCCGTGGGCTCCATTTCTTCCTGGCACAAGAGGCAGATGCAGCAGACACCAATCGTCTTGACTGCCTCAGCATCCATATCTCTCATGCAGGCAACACGGGGATTTTCCTTGGAGAAAAGGGGCTGACCCCCCCAAACTCTGTGTGTGTCGGCGAGTAAGGACTTGACTCCGGATTGGCCAGTCAGCATCTTCCATCCTCCTGGATACAGTGGCTGGTTCAATGAGGAGCCTGTGGTCCAACAGAATCCAATTCTGGGACTTTGGTGGAATTGTTCAGAAACTGAAGTTCTATTCTGGGTAGCTGGGCATCTACTTGAAGGCCTGGAGTTACCAGGAACCCACAACAGGAGACTGAAGCCAGCACAAAGGATGGCAAAACCAGATGGAGTAAGTGAGAACTCCAAATGACATGTCTGGGCTGCTGGATCCAGCTGCACCTGAAGACACATCCTGTTGTGTTTTGTTTTCCTCATGGCACTCGGCTCTATGCCTGAGTCCCCAGCACAGAGGCAGGATTTTGTGCCAATGTCACACACCCCTTTCTTCTTAGGTCACTCAAGATGGGATTCTGTGAGCATTTGTTAAGCCAGTTACCAGAGCTAAAACAAGTGTGGGGAGAGGGGCCCAGTCAGGGCAACCAGCACACAGCTGGGCTCGCCAACCACGGAAGCCTGTGTAGGTGGGTGAGCACGGGAGTCAGGGGCAACCCACATTGCACGAGACCTCCCCTCAGGGGTGAATTTGGGAGCAGACCCCATAGGAAGTAGCTCACGATTTTCCCCACGGAAGCCTGTGTAGGTGGGTGAGCACGGGAGTCAGGGGCAACCCACATTGCACGAGACTTCCCCTCAGGGGTGAATTTGGGAGCAGACCCCATAGGAAGTAGCTCACGATTTTCTGATGATTCAATCTAGAAGAAGAACCAGCAGGACTTTCTTTTGCCTTCAGTTTTCTGTCTGTCCAGTGGACACCTTGACACATCCAGGGCACCAAGAGTTGTGGACAATTGGTTAATTTTGTCAGACATCAGCATTTCTTTTTTTTTTATTTATTTTATTTTTTCCCTTTTTTGTCTTTTTTACTGACCGGTAACGGGATCGCAACTCTCGGTGTCGCGCCCGTACTGGGGACCGGCAACGGGATCGCAACCCTCGGTGTTGCGCCTGCACCATGCTCAGCCAGTGAGCGGGAACCGGTCTCCACATGGGATCCGAACCCTCGGCGGGAGCGCCCCCGCGCTCCCAAGCGGCGCACTCTCCAGTGCACCACCGGGCCTGCCCAGACATCAGCATTTCTTTTTTTT
>NW_007728906.1:89367-104419 GCF_000696425.1 Galeopterus variegatus
TTTTTTTTTTATTTATTTTATTTTTTTCCTTTTTTGTCTTTTTTACTGACCGGTAACGGGATCGCAACTCTCAGTGTCGCGCCCGTACTGGGGACCGGCAACGGGATCGCAACCCTCGGTGTTGCGCCTGCGCCACGCTCAGCCAGTGAGCGGGAACCGGTCTCCACATGGGATCCGAACCCTCGGCGGGAGCGCCACCGCGCTCCCAAGCGGCGCACTCTCCAGTGCACCACCGGGCCTGCCCAGACATCAGCATTTCTAACACTGGAATGTAAGGTCCCTGAGGGCAGAACTTCAGCCAGTGTGGCTCACTGCTGTGTTCCTGGAGCTGAGAGCACCTGGCACTAAGTAAATATTTGGTGAATGAAAGAAAAGACTCGATCCTGTCACTCTCTTGCTCAAAACCCTCCAAGGGCTTCCCATTGCAATTAAAATATATAAAATCTATGTTTCCTGCTCTGCCCTATAAGTAGAGTGACTGCGTCACTTATTGAACAAGCAGGGACACTTTGTGGGTCAAAGGGGATGCTATAAACAATTAGACCAGAACATCAGGAGCAAACTGGAACTGTCCCAGGCAAACTGGGATGCGTGCCTGGCCCACCTCCATGTCCCCCGGGGAGCTGGTCTCTGGCTCAGCTCCCTGGGCCTCACCTCTCCCTCTCCAGCCTCATTTTCTGCCCCTTGTTATCCGGCCATGCTGCCCTTCCACTGGAACCTCGTGCTGTCTGTTTCTCTACCTGGAGAAGTCCTTTGAGTGGCTGGGTCTTTCTTGTCACCTGGGTCTACACTGAACATTGCCTCCTCGAAGAGCCCTTCACTGACTGCCCATCCTCACCCAGGCAACCTGTGCCATGAGGTCATGTTTCATGTTCCTCATTGCACGGGGCTCTTTGCCTGAGCCCCCAGCCCAGAGGCAGGTGGGAGTGAGCACCGAGCCTTGGAATGCAATTTCCAAGCATCTGTCAACTGCCGAGTAGGTGCTTGTGTTCCCAGCGCACATCTCCAAAGGGAAAGTGAATTGAAGTCAACTTCAGTCCAGGAGATGGGGTGAGCAGGGAAGGCAAAGGGAAGGAGAGAAGGTAGGGAGCGTGCGTCAGGCGAGCTCAGCCAGAGCTCTTCCCAGAGCTCCGCACAGCATCAGGCCCAGTGAGTCCACCCCAGAAACCAGATGTGCTTCGACCTCGGTCTCTGGATGCTTCTTTTAAGAAGTGTTTGGAACCTAAATTTGAATGCGGATTGTAAAGCAACTGCTGTCCCCACACCCTCACCCCCCAGCTGGAATTCCCCAAAGACACACAGGGATTGTGAAGCCAGACAGAAGACACCAGATATGTGTATAGTTTTCCTAATTTCCTCTGTCCTCACCGATACTGGGGCTCCATAAAACTGTCACAGCCATGTTTGTCATTTGGTTCTGGCTTGCTGTGCACACATGCAGGTGTCTATTTACAGAGTGCAGCCAGCAGCAGGGCCTTCATGGGGGCTCTGACACCACCCAGTTGGCTGACATGAGGCACTGGACCCTCCTCCAGGATTTCCAGGCAGATGCGTTTCTCCGTATTCTTTAAAGCAAAAACACCTGAATGTTGGTGATCACGCAGGGTCCTGGGAGAAAACCAAACTCATTCCTGATGGTTCCAGGAAGATGTTAACAAAGGAGGTGTGACCACAGTTAAGGGAATGCAGAAGGGATGTTGAGGCCCCCAGAAACTGGCCATGGCAACAATTGTCACCACCTGCAAGGCTGAAGGGATGAGGGGATGAATTAGTGACACTGGAGCCACAGAGGGCAGAGGGCAGAGGATGGACCACCTGACAAGGGGTGTAGTCTTGTGGGGGGCGGGGAGCTGCAGATGGGGCACTGAAGCTGGGAGAGCGCAGGGAAGAAACACCCACCGCCTCTCTTCTTCCTCCCTCTGATCTCCTTCTGGTGCCTCCCATTGGTAAAACCCAACAGGAAGCCAGAGGCATGGGTGGCCCTCAATGGGGCCCACACAGGCCAGACTCCTGGGGTGACAGCAGGATGTAGAGTGTGACTGGGTAAGGCTTTCTGGGGCAGTTCTATGGCCAGTCTTAGTGAAAGTCCTTCTTATCCTACCCCTAAGTCTGTCTTGAACCCATCCACCTCTGTGCCACAGAGCTCCTTCCTTACTTGTCTCAGTAAGGCCCCCTTTGCCTGCCACAATCCATCTTCCACACAACAGACTGAGCTTCTTAATAAGCAAACATGACCTCAATGCTCTCCACAGCTCCTGTTTCTCTTGGGGTATTGACTAAAGTCTGAACCCCTGTGTGTGACAGTCTGTGTCGTCTGACCCAGCTGACCCTCTAGCCTCACCTCTTGTCCTCCACTCCCACTCCCCCTGCTCTGTGCACTATGGCCACATAGGAAATTTTTTAGTACCTAGAATGTCATGCTCCTTCCCACTTCTGAGTTTTGTATATGATGTTAACTCTGCCTGGATTCTCTCATTCCAACCCCAACTACTTATCAATCCCACTGGTCCTTCAGATCTCAGCTTAGAAATCACATTCATAGGAAGGACTTCCCTGAGTCCACAAAGCAAGTGAGATAGACACTCTCACCACCCCTGAATTTCTTTACTTGACAATATGCATCACAACTGTAATTAACTAATCAATTGTGTAACTCTCTGTTTATTGTCTGTCTCCCCAGAGAGACTGTGAGCTCCAAAAGAGTTCGCTCTGTCTGTCTGGTTTACTGCTGTGCCCTCACACAGTGTCTGGCACATAGTAGGCACTCCAAAAATACTTCTTGAATGAATAAAGAGAGGATCTCCAGTTTCCAGTATTGGCAGGCCAGATTATTTGGACGCATTCTGTCACTGAAAACAACTAAAATGCTGGGTAGAATTTTTAACATGTATTAAAAGCAATGAAGGGAATTGCCCAGCCAAAATTGAGGGGAAAAAAATCTAGACAGGTAAACAAGAGGAGAAGCCACTTCTTTCCTGAGACATTTTCTGATCCCAACAAATTTGAATTTTATTTTGATAGCCTCATGGAAAGAGAGAGACAGAAATCAAACCACAGGGCTCTCACAAGGTAGGGCGTATTATAGGACACCCATCCCACATTGATGTGAAACTTCAAAGAGTTACACCCTCAGGATAAGGGTGAACCAGAAGTAAATCAGCCCTCACATAATCTTGTAACCTAAGTCCTCATCTCCTGGATGGGATAGGGACCCTCAAACTTTAAAGGTTGGTTAAGGTGGTCCTGGACTAGCAGAATTCCTAGATATTCCTAGCAAATGAAAATGTTCTCCAGGGGAAGGACCTTTTGTCCTGAATCCCAAATTTTTCTTATAAACAATTTTTCAAAAACAATGACCAGCACATAGTCAAAGATAATCAGACACACAAAAAATAAGACACTACAATTGAAAACAAGAAGAATCAACATAAAACAGAAATAGGCTCTCAAAGACTTCGAATTATTGACTATAAAATAACTGTCCATATGATGATCAAAGGAATAAAATATGTTTAAAAATAACTGCAAGAATGGGAATCTATAAAAAGTGAAATAGCAGATCTGAATGAAGAGAATCGAGTAGAATCTCTAGAAATGAAAACTACAATAACCAAAATCAAGAACTCAATGGCCAGGCTTAACAGCAGATTAAACATACCTGAGAAGAGAATCGGCAAACTAGAAAAGAGGTCAGAGGAAGTTATAAAAAAAGTAGCCCATAAAAACAAGAAGATTAACACAGAAGAGAAAACATGAGATAAAGAGGAAGAGAAAATTAACAAATGTAATATTGTCCTTGAAGGAGAGGAGAGAGAAAATGTGGCAGAGACAGCGTTTTAAGGATTAATGGGTAAAAATTTTCTGGAACTNAACACAGAAGAGAAAACATGAGATAAAGAGGAATAGAAAATTAACAAATGTAATATTGTCCTTGAAGGAGAAGAGAGAGAAAATGTGGCAGAGACAGCGTTTTAAGGATTAATGGGTAAAAATTTTCTGGAACTGATAAATGCATGAAGGGAAGCACTGAACCATGTAATGGTTAGTTGTGCTTTGGTGACAATCTATCCAACTCCATTTTTCAAACAACCCAGAGCTCAAAAACTACTAATGGGAGATTCTGGACACAGTTTGCTCTTGGCCAAAGGCCATGATGTTGTCCAATACCAACTAAAATCTAGCAAAGGACACATGAAAAACAAGATCAGGGAGTGAAAAAACAACTCTTCCCTGTCTCCCGCCTCTGCAGATAACTCCTGCCTTCATAGGAACTATTTGGGCAGCTCTGAGAGGACCACAGCTGCATCCTCCTGTCCCTTCTCCCCTTCCACGGGCCTTGCTAACCACTCACTAGGAGATAGTAGAACAACATTCCCTAGTACCCCTCCACAGTGAATTGGGGGCCCAATGGCATGGATGTGTGAGGTGAGGAAGACCTCTCTCTCACCCTGATTCATTAATAATGGTGACATTCGCCTCCTAGACACTGTTCCCCTTCTGTCCTCTGACCTCTGTCCCCTGCTCTGTGTCTGGGCTTCAGTCTGAGCCTAAGCAGTGCTTGATGGAAACTCACTGACTGGCGGACTGATAGGGACTGGTCCCGGCTGGGGTAGGGGCATCTGGAAGAGGAGGTGATGCTAAAATGTCCCTTTGTGATAGCCAAAGAAGGCCTGATGATGCCATCACCACCTTATGGTCATCCAACCCCAGCCCCAACGTGGGCCAAGGAGCACTAATGTCCCTAATTGCCCAGCCCAGCAGCATTGCCTAGTGCCTGGCTGGCAAGGGTCTAGAAGATCTAGGAGCCGGGCTCCAGAAGCAGGCAGGGAATGCCCTTGCCCTGGGTCCTGCAGCCCCCTAGTTCCCAACCCTGAGCTCTCTTGGGTGGGTGAGTGATCTAGCTGGCAGATGGATAGTTTGTTTCTGACTCATTCTTCCCTCTTGGTGGCCAGGTGGCCTGGTCCTTGTCCTCCTCACTGTGACTCGTCCTGGATCAGGTTCTTGTGGTTGTTCTGTTCTGGAGGGACACCATTCATCATCCTGCCGCTGAGAATCCCGGCACACCTCTCAGACATGCTCAAACAGAGAGGCTGCCAAACCTGTGCCTGGTCACACAGCAGGTGTGTGTCGAGCCAGAACACACACGCTCTCACGCCCCCAGTGGGTGGGAATGCATGCCCAGCCCTTGTGTAACTGGTGTCAGGGCCTGGGTGCTGTGAGCAGCTCCGCAGTGGAGACTCATGGAGGCCCTGGTTCCACCCTGGCCCTCAGGCATGTGCCAGATTCCCCCACCCCCAGCAGCAGGTCCCTCCAGGCCACTGTGCTGTGGGTGATACCAGTCCCAATGGCCTGTCTCATGGGGAGAGCAGAAAGGGGTGGCCAACTTGTGGTTGATTTTCCAGCCCATGATGAGTGAAGATGGGCTTCACTCATCCCACCCCCCAAATCTGGCTCTACAGTCTCGGACATGCCATTTCAATTTTGAAATTCTCAAAGATGTTCCAAACAACATGCAACTGATTTAATTTTAAAAATTAAAAACCAAAGTAGATTAAGTTGAGGAATGTTGAGTGGAGGCGGGGTGGGGGGAGTGTCATGGAATAAAGCCAATAATGACAGTGTTAGGAAAACATGAGTGTTCCACTCCCCGGGGTGGATTTGGGGGTGGACAGGGTTAAACTCCTACACTGGACGTGGAGTCTGGGAGCCCAGGTAGTGGTCCTGCCTCTGTCCCTGTCCTAGCCCTGGTCTTATCACTGATCCTGGTGGGACAGGGCCCCTGCTGGTCGGTAGCTCTGTGACTGGGCACCTGGCCAGGGCACCTCTCAGGATGACAGGCTCCCTGGCTAGCAGCAGCTGGGCTTCTAATGAGCCTGTGCAGCCCAGGGAGGTAGAGGACCCCGGCGCGGGCTGCTCTCCTTTCTATTGTGGCTTGCACATGCCCCAGGCAGTGCTGTCCCACATAATTACATAAACTTTGCGTCGCTCAAGATGCTCATCTTGCCTCTGACACATTTCAGGCTCAGAGCCATTGTCCCCACCTTCCCTGAGCTCAGGGGCCTGGTCCATGACTCACATGCCTCTACCTCTCCCAGGTGAGATTGTTCCTCAAACAGTGGAGGTTGGGCCCTGGTGAACTTGGGCTTGCCCGTGGGGGGACCCTTTGCTCCTCCTGGGTCTGAATGCTCCCCCAGCCCAAGCCTCAGAATCAGCCCCAAGTTCGGACGCATGTAGCATGCTCAGGCACCTGAGCTGACACCCACACAGCACCACTCTCCCCAGTTGCCCTGGGAGTCGCCCACAGCCTGGGCCCATCCTCTCTCTTTTCTGCTGCCCTGCACCTAGCCCAGCTGACGCTGGTGTGCAGAAGCTGATGATTTAAGGCCTCCTGCCCCCACTTGATACCTGCTGCCCTCCCTTGACTTGGCAAGTGGACTCCAACTGCTTCCTGTGCTTGAGCACCGACATGAAGATATCCAAGAGCTGCCCTCCTTCCTTGCCTGAGGAGTTTGCTCATTAACTTGAATTACTCTCACAGTGGCATTCCTGGCAGAGAAGAAAAGAACAGGGTAGGTTTCCAGAGCTCTCTCCTGTTGGTGGCCACAGATATGGGGAAACTTGGCTACGGCCTCCCCCTATCTGCCTTTGTGCCCCTCCTCCAGAACCCCAGGACCCTAGGAGTGTCCCTAGCTCTCTGAGGCCCTGCCTAGTCAGCTCTCCCATGGGAGAGGGCAGCCTCCCTCCTCACTTCCTGGGCCCGAGCTGGGTTGCAAATGGGAACCAGCTGTTCAGCCAAGTGCAGGGGGGAACTGAGGCAGACAAGGGAGCAGGAGGTGTCCCCCAAGCCCCCAACACATATGCCTCCTGCTCCCCTCCCACCATCCAGGGGAAGGCAGGGCCTCTCCACTTGCTGAGGCCACAGCTTTCTAAATAGATAGAAGTTCATGGGGAGTCCCGTGGGGTCAAGTGCTGTCTGAGGATTTGGGGAAGCTGCCACCCACTGAGAATGATTGTCTTCACTGACCAGGAGTCATCACTCAGGATTCTGCATTTATGTGAAGAACCTTTTATTGCAGCAAGCACATGGGTCCCTGTGCCTGTTGCAGAGAGCAGTGCAGGGTTTCACCACTGTGTTTAGCCTTCAAGGTTTAGCCTTCAAGGTCACTGGCAAGGGGACTCTGCACCCAGGAGGAGTTCATTAGGTGCTTTCTAAACAAATAAAAGGCATCATTTGGGGTGAGAAAATGTCTAAGCAATGTCAGTTTGCTTCAACTTCTTGGTTACTGGGTATAAGAATTTTCCTAAATTATTCAGATGACTGTCTCCTTCCACTGGAGTTTTTCAGGAACCAAAATGAGCCCTACCCCTCCCACGCTGCCTTTTGCCCCAACACATGGTTAGCTTGTTAGTTCACTTGGGCCAAGTGTCTCACAAGCTGTGGCTGTTTACCTTTCACAACTCCATGACGTGGTACAAGTTTTGCATACGTTTTGCATAAAAGGAAACTGAAGCTCAGAGAAATTAAGACACTTGATGAGGGCCACCCAGTCAGCAAGAGGCCAATTCAGGATTCACTTCAATGCCAGGGCTGCGGGGCTCGCCTCCCGTGCGAGCGATGTGAGGAAAGGGAAACTTTCATCGAGGGATGGGAGAAAAGGGATACTTCTACTTGTCCCCTGGGAACAAATTGCTTTTCTCCAGAATCCCACTCAGCATGCACCTGGAGTGTGTGCCATGTCAGGGCATCTGGGCTGGATTCCTGTGCTCGATACAAGACCAAAGGCCTACTATGTGTCAGGGCTCCGCAGGGAGCAGCAACACCTTCGGCTCCATGCTGGCAGGTACTGGCTCTTGGCAAGTGGCACTTGCAATGCTGAATTAAACAGATATTTAAGCATTGCAGACATCACTGCCTTCAAATGGTTCTCGAATAAATCCTTTGTCCGGTGGACTCTTGGGTCAGGGCCAATTAAACTGCTGCCAGGTAGGGCTTATTCCCTATAAATCAGTGGGAACGTGGTCACACGAATTTTAAATATCAGATTAAAATCAAATTAGTGGGAAAATTTGGAACAAATTGCCTTCAAGTACAGTGAATGAGTCTATTTTTAAAATGTTGCCGCACCAGGCAAAATAGTGAAGCAAACACATTTCCTAACAGCGAGTAGACACTGTGCTAGGAGTGATTTGTCATGCTTAGTCACTGTAATTGCTCGAGCAAAACTCAGGAATCAAATAAAACGTGTTTGCAAATTGTAAATCACTTAAGGAGCCTCCTTCGGACGGGTCCTAACCTGATGTTGAAGGTCATGGTGGCTCCCTCTGGAGCAGGCACCCCATACCTGACACCCCGTCATCCCCTTGCCCCTGTCGTATGCGCAAGGGCTACACCGCCACATCCAGCTGAGATCATTACCCAACACATGCACAGGAAAGGCTGCCATAAATCAGCCGCATTTCCTCATCAGCAAGAGGGCATGGCGTTCCTGGGGGGCACTGGGCAGAGCGCTCTGGTTGGCTGGAGGGAGGTGGGGGGGCTCTCTGAGACCTCCACGGCTGGGGCAGAGAAGGGACAGTGACTTCTCTGGGAGGAGAGAGTTTATTTCTGGTGAAAGGTTGAGCTGCCACTTGCCAAGGAGCAGAAATAACTTCAGAGGGCTTGGGCCAGGCTGGGATTGTTCCCTCAGACCCCACCAAGTCGCTGGGTGACGTGCCCTGGCTCTAGGCTATTACATTTGGCCACTCAGTAATGACCTTGCCAGTCATGCTAGAGTGCGGATAAGAGGGGAGACGTGAAGGCCTGAAATACCTTTTGAAGCAGAAATGCGGTGACTCTGGCTGCCCCCACGCCCATGCAGTGCCTGCACTTCAGGGCACACTGCACTGCTCTCCCCTCCCCGTCCCCTCTTCCAGAAATCCCACCTCTTCCCTGTAGAGTCTCCCCGTACAACATGACCCTCTTATGGGGCCTGACTAGACCTCTGATTCTGGTGATAAAATAATTACATGAAGGCATTGAGGATCAACTAGGACTGAATGGATTACCCTTCTTAGGATTCTTGCATTTTAAAAGTAACTTTGTAGGGCCGGCCCGTGGCTCACTCGGGAGAGTGTGGTGCTGATAGCGCTAAGGCCCCGGGTTCGGATCCCATATAGGGATGGCCGGTTCGCTCACTGGGTGAGCGTGGTGCTGACAACACCAAGTCAAGGGTTAAGATCCCCTTACCGGTCATCTTTTAAAAAATAAAAAAAATAAAAGTAACTTTGTAGAAGCAAACACTCATCTAGAGTGGGCCACCATGGTGGAGCCTTATTTCCAACGTCTGAGTGTTGCTGCTGACAATGGTGGGCGCTGGTCCCTTAAGCCCCTGCTTGGTGAACCTCAGGCCAACCCAACATCCCTGGAATGGAAAGTAGAGGTGGGGATGTTTTGTAAAGAGTGAGAGAGATGAATTGGAGCAAGATCCTGGCATTCAAACACATGTGTTGAAGATCTGCTGTGGGCCAGACGCTGGACGTCTGTTGGGGCCAAATTCAGCAGAAGGCCAAGAAAGGCAGGAAGGACCCCAGGACGGCCCACTGGATTTGGCTCTAGGAGTTAGTGGTGACCTTGGGGAGAATAGTTTCCAGGGAGGATGAGACTAGGAGGAGGAGGAGACAGGAAGATGAAGGTCAGAAAATGGCTTTCTGGGTATGTAAGAATTGCAAAGGATATTTCTTAAACAACTAGTTCCCGTCCCAACTTGCTGGCTGTGAGAAAACTGCATCTTTAAGTCCCCCACAGGTGGACCTCCAGACTGTGGTGGGGTACTACTTTAGAAGAGTCTAGCTTCTTGGCTCTGCCTAGAAAAAGGCACAGCAGAGGATTCTTTTCCTGTGGTTTTCCTCCAGCCCCTTCCCACCCCTCAAGGCAGCCAAGTAATGTGGACCCCTGTGCTCTGCCCCCCCAATAATCATGCTGGCTTCCAAGAGCCCAGCTGGTCTTGCCCAAAGACCATGCCACTTTGTTTTCTAAGGGGAGCTCCAGGAGTTCAGGTCCCATTGGGGTCTCCCAACCCCATCTCCTGCTATCGTTGAACACAGGCAGTGGACTGGGGCACAGCACATGAAGAGAAAGGGCGTCTTAGGAAGCCATACACTCAGGGAGGCCTGTTCCTAGTGGGTGGAGCCAGAAGGCTAGAAAAATAATAAATAAAAATAAAGTGAAGGGAAGCAAAGCTCTTGGGTGCCAGAACAGGGCTGGCCGAGGCTCCGGCTGCCTGAATAATGGGTTCCACATTTGTCTGGCTCTGTCTGTAGCCACCAGGATCCAGGCTGCACAGTGGCCTTTGCAAAGGCCAGAGGTGATGGCCCAGCTAAGGCCAGATCTAGCATACCCTTGTGATGGCCCCAGCCCTGGCTGGCCACATGGCTGAAATGTTGCTACAAGCTCTCGTTCCAGCACCCAGACCACCCCCCCCCCCAGCCCCACCACCGCCTGAGGCTCCTGGGTTCCTGCCGGCCTGCACAGATTGTTTGTGTTATTAATGCCGTTTTCCCAGAGATTCCATCTGGCTTTTTAATTGCTCTGGGATGGGGCTAGGATGCTTTGATAGTGAATCGGTATCTTTCCTATGTCTCAGCTTACGTCAAATGCTCCGTCCGCAGAGAGGGGTATGGGGGAGGGGTAGGTTTGGGGATGTTGAGAGAGAAGGGATAGCCAGAGTCTTCCACAGAATCAAGAAAGATCTTTCAAAGGTGCTGGTGGTTTCGTTTTATTTAAAGAAGAGAACAGGAGAAGCCAGTCTTCCCCTCCCTACCAGCACAAGGAAGAAACAGCTTGGACTATCAATACCATCCAGGCAAGGATTCTGCCCCATGTCTACAGAAGGCCTGTGGATGCCCTGGAAGGAGAGGCCTCTTGGCTAAGTGAAGTCAGGGTTTCTGCTTTCCCTTGACCTTCACCATGATTGGCCTCCCCATTCCTCTCCTTGCTGCCCCCTCCCCTCCTGTGAAATCAGCAGCTCCTGGAGGAGACCTGGCAGGTTCCTGCCTGGGAAAGAGGGGGCGGGATTTCTGGGAGGGGCAGACACTCCTCATCAGTCCCAGTGGCTCATCGCAGGTGTCAGAGCCAAACCCCATGTTCACAGATTCCCAGGAGATCCAGGAGATAAGGGTGACATCCGTGACAGCACTAAACCATCAGGTCGCATCTGGTGGCAGAGGAACCACCTCCCTCCTCCCTCTGCCCTTGCTCCTTCCTTGATGACTAGCTCCCCTAAACAGTGCTGTCAGGGGACTCAGGGCTCAGGAGTGGCCCAGTGATGGGGGTGAGGTCCCTGTGGTCAGACACTACCTGTTGTGGAGAGAGCAGTGTAAGGTGGAAGCATCCAGGCATCTTGGGACTGGGTCCAGGTGGGGCTGCCCTTGGCAGGTGTTGGGTCAAAGCTGCTGCCTCCAGGAAGCCTGCCTGGTGGACCCTGTTCACACACTGAGCTCTCCCTTGTTGCACTTGTCACCCTTAAACACAGCTTGGAGCAGAGGCTGTGAGTTCCCTGAGAGCAGGAGCAGGGTCTGCTTGCTCCCAGCTGAGCGCCCCATCCTTGGCACAGGCCCTGGCATACAGTAGGCATCCAATAAATACTTGGGGTATGTTCAGTGCCGGACTCTTGGAGTGGTTCCTCATGAAGGCTGCAGTCAGGAGGGGAACCGTGGGGAGCTCTGCAGGAAGCAATGGGCTCTCCCTGGGGGGCTCCATCTACTTTGGGCCACAATGGGGTCCTCACCTTCCCCATACCCTTCCTGGGGCTGAATGTGATTAGATGTGTCTTGACTCCAACAAAACCCACCCTGGACCTCAGCATCTGCAGTAGGAAGGGTGCCCTTCCATGACCCAACAGCTTTGAAAGAGGAAGCCCCCAGAGGGGTGGCACTGCGGGAGGGGTGAGGGCAGGAGGGTCGCCCCTCCCCCACTCATCCTGGGACCTGTTCTGGGGGCAAAGGGGGAAGCCAAGGATCAGCCCCCTCAAACAAGAAAAACTGGAATTAGCACTGAACTCAGAGAGGGTTTGCTGGGACCTAGCAAGCTGTGGCCTGCCCCAGGCCTCTAGGCAGGCGGTGGGGATCTGCCTCCTTGGTTCCCAGGGTGGCGGGCAGGCTCCCGCCTCCTCACCGGGCTCGTGGCCTTTCCTCTGCCAAGGGCGGCCATGGGTGAGGAGGCGGCAAGGCACAGGGCAGAGGGGGCGGGGGTGGGGGTTGGGAAGTGGGGGGGGGCAGTTAACTATGCAGGCAAGGAAAACTAAATCTTTCAGAATTTAAAAAGAATGTGTAATTTCTCAAAAATACTCCAGTCCACACTGACATATACTGTAAGCTGCTCGGCAAACACTCTTGTGTGTGGTGAAAAGAGGTAAAAAGTATTTTACCTTTCACCCTCCAAGACGGTAAAGTCTGAAAGCACCGTCAGCCTCCTGGGCTGCTTCCTCGTGGGCATGGTTAATTCGAGGATGAGGGCCCACCCCACCTTGGTTGGCTGTCACTGCTGATAAGGGAGTGCTGGGTGCATCATTTTAGTGGGGGCCTCATCACGACTCAGCCTCCTGCTGTGTCCAGAATGAACACAGAGGGGAGGGTGGGTGCTAGGTGTGTGGGTCAGGACCAGACCCCTGCTGCTGGCCTGCTGTGGCCTCCCTTCCCAGGTGGGCTGGGGCAGGACAGGTGTGGAGGACTGGGTGGAGAGGGGCTCGACCTTCAGGCTGCCCTTCTAGGCACTGCTGGGTTAGGTTGTAGCCACATGGCCCGGGGAAAGTGGGAGAAAGTGGGGGAAAGTGGGGGAAAGTAGGGAGGGGTGGAGGGTCCTGCCACTGGAGGCCTCTTCCTGCCCGCCAAGGTCCTGCTGGAGGGCTGGGGCAGAAGCGGCGTGAGCTAGGCTGCTCCAGAGCTGGAGTGGGAGTGACTTAGATGTTGAGTGTGCCAAAGGGCCCCTTCAGCCTGGAGCAACTGAGCCAGGCCTCTCCCTCAAGAGAGGGCTCCCTCTCTTCCCTCTTCTTGTCCCAGGGCCAGATGAGTGGCCATGCTCAGACCTCTGCCCCGACCCCCTCCTGATCCCTTCCCCATTCTCCACTCCAGGAGCTCTCTCTCCAGGCTCTGGGCATTCTCAGCTTGGAGACTTTTCCTCCTTCTGCTATTTATTTGTCTTGGTTGGGGGAAGTAAGTCACCCCTTAAAGTAAAGAGGGGCTCAAGACGGATGGAGAGTTAATGAAAATCAGGGTCTCAGTCAGAGAAAAGGCTGTGATTATTTACAAATGTGACCTGACCCACAGAAAACCTTGGAAGTAGCTTCTTTCAGGTTTTAAAAAGACAACAAAATTTACTTCGATATGTTTATATTATAGATATAATACATAAAACATCTAGCATGAAACTCTATGTTCTCCCCAAAAGAGGAGAACCAAGCTGTTCTTCCCTGCTCCCAGCCCCAGGGGTGTTGGCTGGAGGCCGCCTCCCTTCCAGACCCGGAGCCGGGGCCTCCGGGGGGACAGGCTTGTGGGCAGCCCAGGCCCACGGGAGCCGAGGCCCACAACCGCCCTGGGAAAGCTGGGGGGAAAGGGGAGCCCACCTCACCTCATTGGTCCCCCGGGAGCAAAAGCAATCCCAAAACCAAAAGGAAAGACAGCCTCGGACCCTTCCCCCAGCTACTGACGAAGAGTCTCATTTTGGCAAGTATCTGAGCAAAACCAAAACAAAACAAAAACCCAATAAAATGGTGGTTTAGCATAGACATGCACACTCGTATTGCACAAGGCACCGCTGGGACACACAGAGGCCAGATACAAGTGTTGATATCGGCTGATAAAGCAAAATATTTGGAAAGCTTGTCATAACTCCGGTCCCTCTGGGATGGAATGATTGTGCTTCATGTTCATATGGCAATGCTGGAGACATACGGTACAGACAAGGCTGATGGTCCCGGCGTCCCTTCACCCCCCACCCAAGACAAGATCTCTAGGTTCCCCTCTTCCACCAGGCCACCACTCCCTTGAACATATGTCCTTATAGCTAAGCCACAACCTAGCTTTCTGGTCTGACTGGGGGTGGGGGCTCCCATTGGTGACCTGGTGGCCCCCATCTCAGTGAGTTCTGCCTGGGGAAGCTCAGCCTGTTGCAGGCTGGGGGAGGAGGGGTGGTAGGAGAGGAAAGGAACTAGGGCCCCTCCACCTTCATGCAGAGCTAGGGGAACAACCTTAGGTCAAAGCCCCTAGTCCCTGTTTCCTCCTCTCTCAGGACAGGCACTGAGGAGCGACTGGGGCTTGTCGGGATCTCAGCTCCCCGAACCTTCCTCCTGCCTTGGGCCTGCACCCTTTCTTTATGGGGGCCTGCTGCAGCCTCGAGAAGGAGGCAGGAATCCTCAAAATAAAATGACAAGGCACGTATTTGCTCCCCCTACTCGGTAGGAAGCAGAGCGGTGAGTTTGCATTTCCAAGGCACAAGGTTATTCCTTAATACTAGAGTTGCTGGGTTCCCAGCTCAGCCCTGTGGAGAATTCTCCCCTCTCACAGGGAGAAACCACTGCCTGACCCCGTCATCTTAACGCACCGAGTCCGGCGCAGAGGAAAGGAAGAAACACGCGGAGCAGGCCGGGCTTTCAGGCGGCACCGGAATCTCCTAGTCCTGGCTTGCAGGGCTCGGGCAGCCTTGAGATCCGGCGACCCGAAACCATTCCCCGGGTCCCCGCCAGAGGCTGGCCCAGGGCGGTCCTGCAGCCGTGCGCCTCACGCGCAGTTGCCCATGGCCTTGACCAAGGAGCTCTCTGGCAGCTGGCGGAAAATACCCCGCAGCGTGTCCAGTTCGCGGCTCAGTTGTTCCACCCGCTTGCGCAGGCGGTCATTGTCACTGGTCAGCTCCAGCACCTTCTGTTGCGTCTCCACGTTGCGCTGCTTGGCCTTGTCGCGGCTCTTGCGCACCGCGATGTTGTTGCGCTCGCGCCGCACCCTGTACTCATTGCTGTTCTTGTCCACCGACTTCTTGGCCTTGCCGCCGCCACCGCCGCCGCCGCCCGCGCGGAGGTCGGGG